>NC_061809.1:2625000-2815000 GCF_021462225.1 Girardinichthys multiradiatus
TGATGTGACAAAATACTTCAAATTTCAAAGGGTAAAAAAACTTTTGCACAACACTGCACCCTTTTTAGTTGAATGTATTTATACTTTACCACACATTTACAATAACTTGTATATGGTCATCCTAACTTTCTACAGGTATATGAACCAGAAGGGGTGAAAATCTTCAGAATCCCATCCCCAATCTTCTTTGCCAACATGGACTTCTTTAAAAACAATCTAGTGCAAGCTGTAAGTTTCTCCACAGCACACTGTTATCTTAACAAGATACACTTACACTTATCTTGGAAATATGATCCTTGTTTAATCAGCTTGGCTTCAATCCACTGAGAGTGTTGAAGAAAAGGAACAAAGCCCTGAGTAGGATCAGAAAACTTCTGAAGAAAGGTGACTTGCAGTGGACATCGGTAAGTATTATTTGTTCAAGTCAAGTCAAGCCAAGTTTATTTATATAGCGCTTTTCAGCAACAAGGCACTCAAGGCACTGTACATAAGGAAAAACATTACAAAGATACAGAAAATCAAACAACAGGGATAATTAAAAAATAGAAAATAGAATGATGGATGAGAAAATGAAAGGGGATTTGGACTGGAAACCTAACTAATAATGTTCAGATGACACATTCAAAGGCTACTCTAAACAAATAAGTTTTTAATCTTGATTTGAAGCAGATTAGGGTTTTAGCGCTTTTATAGTTTTCTGGGAGTTTTTCCACATTAGTGGAGCATTAGAACTAAAAGCTGCTTCTCCATGTTTGGTTCTGGTTCTGGGTATGAGTTTGAGTTTATTTAAAAAAAAGGGGACAGTGCATATTAATGGACATGTACATGTAAATATGCCAGGTTATAGCCAACGGTTAATTTCCATCTGTAGTCCCTTCGGCAGATCGAATAAACGACATAAAGTAATAAAATCAATTAAAAAAACAGTAACAATAATTAGAATAGAAAGCCATCATGGCTGTGAACAATATAAACAGGTAGAGTAAGTACACAGAAAGATAAAAGTTCCTTAAAAACAATAGGATACAAAATAGAAAGAGAAGCAAGAACAATGAAAAATATAGTGGATCAGAACATACAGGCCAAGTGTGTCAGGGGACCATATGTATTTTACTAGTGTTAAAAAAGCAAAAATTATATATCAAAAGACTGATTGAAGTGCAGAGTGGAGAAAGTATATGCTAATAACAGACAAATATACAAGTTTAGGCATGGTTGTGGCAACAGTACTGTCCTTCCAATAGCCAAGCTTTAAGATGTTTGGTAAAAGAGGTCAGAGTCAGAAGTTCACGTATTGAGTTTGGTATTCCAAGTGCGAGAAGCATGAACAGAAACATTGGCTTGACTAAAGGCACTCTTTCTAAAAGAAACAACACTCTCACCTCTAGAACCAGCTCTTGTTGATATGTTTGAGTTTTGTTCACAAATTCTTGTAACGGAGGAGGTGCTTTGCCATGGAAGATTTTGTAAATCATCGATACATTTAAGAGTATTGTTCCAGTTTAAGCGCTCATGTTTTTTTTAATATCTGACAGTGATGGTAGGTTTTTGGTTTTTTATCCAAGCATGTTTATAAACTGTTTCAATCGGCTTTAGTGTCATCTAACAGGCTGATGTCCAACTTGTTATGCAATAGGACCTGTGGGACATGATCATAGTATCAAAATACAATTTTGCTGACTCAAGAGTTAAATTGTTGGACAAGTTCAACTTAATTCTGTTCACAATATTTTTTATCTGTCGTTTAAAAAGAAGTTATGAGTCAAGGGTGATTCCTAAGTATTTAAACTCTCGTATGACATTAATTGTTTTACCTTGCACAAAAACGTTAGGATCAGTGTCAGTATTTGCTCTTTTTGAGAAGTACATACACACAGTCTTGGATATGTTCAAGCATAGTTGGGATTTCTCAAGCCAGTTATACACATTTATCATAGCATCTGTCAATTCTAGCGCAGCATGTTTTTTATCCTTTGCATGGACATACAGAACAGCATCATCAGCATACATTTGGCAGATTACATTCAAAAGACAACAGCTTGGTAGATCATTTATTAACAAACTGAAAAGCAGTGGACCTAGCACTGACCCCTGCAGCACCCCGAAACTGTTGTTGCGTGATGTTGACTTCATGTTCTGTATCCTAACACACTGTGATCTTGCAGATATATATGATTCAATCCAGTTCAGAGTACTTGGGGAAAAGGTAAAACTAGACAATTTAGTAAGCAGTATCTGGGGATTAATTGTGTCAAACGCTTTTCTGAGATCTATGAAAACAGCACCAATGACACCACCTGCATCCAATTTTGATTTTATGTTTTCTAAAAATAAACAAACTGCCGTCTCAGTAGAATTATGTTTTCTAAAGCCAAACTGCATCCTGTTCAAGGTATATGGACTATGGTTAAGACGATCAACAATGTGCTCCGCTACTATTTTTTCCAAGACTTTTGAGACTGCTGGAAGTATGCTTATCGATCTGTAATTGCTGGTTATTGCAGAATTACCTGACTTAAAGACTAGTGTAATGACAGCGCACTTCCAGGGTTCAGGGAAGGAACTTTCATTTATGGATTTATTTATAATAGTAGTTAAGGTTGCGATGAAAGATTATTTGTGATGTTTTGGAAATGTTACATCTATACCAAATGCATCTTTGGCTTTTGAGCTTTTAAGGCCACACACAGCTTTATCAACTTGTGAATGCGACACTATGGACAAATTGAGAAAGGGTTTGTTAGCGTTTAGTGGCATTGGTGGGTGGCATTCTATCTGGGGGCAATTGCTTCAACTCAGTTTTTTAACTGAGTCTATAAAATAATCGTTCAAAGTTGTTGCAATGTCTCTTGGATTATGAATGACTTTCTCCTCTAGCTGTAGCTCCCTAATTTCTTTGAGCACTATACCATTTCCAGTTACTTTTTTAATACTCGTACTCGTCGTCTTTCACTTTATCCGGGACCGGGTCGCAGGGGTAGCAGACTCAGCAGAGACACCCAGATGTCCCTCTCCCCAGACACCTCCTCCAGCTCCTCCGGAGGGAGCCCAAGGTGTTTCCAGGCCAGCCAAGAGACATAGCCCCTCCAGCGTGTCCTGGGTCGTCCCCTGGGCCTCCTCCTGGTGGGACGTGCCTGGAACACCTCCCGAGGGAGGCGTCCAAGAGGCATCTGATATAGATGCCTGAGCCACCTCAACTGGCTCCTCTCGATGTGGAGGAGCAGCGGCTCTACTCCGAGCCCCTCCCGGATGGCTGAGCTTCTCACCCTATCTCTAAGGGAGTGCCCAGCCACCCTATGGAGGTAGCTCATTTCAGCCGCTTGTATCCGGGATCTCGTTCTTTCGGTCATGACCCAAAGTTCGTGCCCATAGGTGAGGGTAGGAACGTAGACCGACCGGTAAATGGAGAGCTTCGCTTTTTGGCTCAGCTCTCTCTTCACCACAACCGATTGGCACAGCGCCCCCATTACTGTGGCAGCTGCACCGATCCGTCTGTCAATCTCCCGCTCCATTCTTCCCTCACTCGTGAACAAGACCCCGAGATACTTGAACTCCTCCACTTGAGGCAAGAACTCCCCTCCAACCTGAAGAAGATAAGCCACCCTTTTCTGGTCGAGTACCATGGCCTCTGACTTGGAGGAGCTGATCTTCATCCCAGCCACTTCACACTTGGCTGCGAACCGTCCCAACGCATGCTGTAGGGCTTGGCTAGTGGGGGCCAGCAGGACCACGTCATCTGCAAAAAGAAGAGACAAAATCCACTGGTCCCCAAACCAGACCTGTCCTGTCCATAAAAGTTATGAACAGGACCAGAAACAAAGGGCAGCCCTGCCGGAGTCCAACATGCACCGGGAACAGGTCCGACTTAGTGACGGCAATGTGGACCAAACTCCTGCTGCGCTTGTACGGGGACTGGATGGCCCCTAGTAAAGGGCCCCCGATTCCATACTCCTGGAGCACCCCCCACAGGGCATCATGAGGGACACAGTCGAATGCCTTCTCCAGGTCCACAAAACACATGTGAACCGGTTGGGCAAACTCCCATGAACCCTCGAGCACCCTGTAGAGGGTATAGAGCTGGTCCAGTGTTCCACGGCTGGGACGAAAACCACACTGTTCCTCCTGAAGCCGAGGTTCGACCATCGGTCGGACTCTCCTCTCCAATACCCTGGCGTAGGCCTTACCAGGGAGGCTGAGGAGAGTGATCCCCCTGTAGTTGGAACACACCCTCCGGTCCCCCTTCTTATAAAGGGGGACCACCACCCCAGTCTGCCAGTCCAGAGGCACTGTCCCCGACCGCCACGCAATGTTGAAGAGGCGTGTCAACCATGACAGCCCCACAACATCCAGAGATTTGAGGTACTCAGGGTGGATCTCATCCACCACCATAGCCCTGCCACCGCGGAGCTTTTTAACCACCTCGGTGACTTCAGCCTGGGTGATGAAAGAGGCCAACTCCGAGTCCCCAGCCTCTGTTTCCACCACGGAATGCGTGATGGCAGGATTGAGGAGATTCTCGAAGTATTCCTTCCACCGCCCGATAATGTCCCCAGTCGAGGTCAGCAGCTCCCCACCCCCACTGTAGACAGTGTTGGCGAAGCACTGCTTCCCCCTCCTGAGGCGCCGGACGTTTTGCCAGGATCGCTTTGAGTTCAACCGGTAGTCCTTCTCCATGGCCTCACCGAACTCCTCCCAAGCCCAGGTTTTTGCCTCTGCCACAGCCTGGGCTGCACGCTTGACCTCACGGTACCCGTCAGCCGTCTCAGGAGTCCCACAAGTCAACCACAGCTGATAGGACTCCTTCTTCAGCTTGACAGCGTCCCTTACTGCCGGTGTCCACCACCGGGTTCGGGGATTGCCACCGCGACAGGCACCGCAGACCTTACGGCCGCAGCTACGGACAGCATCATCGACAATAGATGCGGGGAACATGGTCTATGTTTTCAACATCCCCCGGAATCTGGTCAAAGCTCTCCGAGAGGTGGGAGTTGAATACATCCCTGGCCGAGGGCTCCGCCAGGCATTCCCAGCAGACCCTCACTATGCGCTTGGGCCTGCCAAGTCTGTCCGGCTTTCTCCTCCTCCAGCGGATCCAACTCACCACCAGGTGGTGATCAGTGGACAGCTCAGCCCCTCTCTTCACCCGAGTGTCCAAAACATGTGGCCGAAGGTCTGATGATATGACAACAAAGTCGATCATCGACCTCCTGCCTAGGGTGTCCTGGTGCCAAGTGCACTGATGGACACCCTTATGTTTGAACATGGTGTTCATTATGGTGTAAAACTAAAATAAACAACTCTATAATCCCAACAGCACTTGTGTTTTTGTGTTGTATAGAAAGATTTACAATGGTCCTACTATGTCGGACTTCCTCTATAAAAAAAAAAAAACTGTGCCAGCTGACCATAATAACATGGTATAAAAAACAAAGGTGAATTGTTAAGCCCTTGTTATTTTACTCTTACAGAATATCCAACACCAGGATATACTTTTACCTTTGTAGTTGGAGTGGAGTGTTAATAAGAGGACTTGACTTCACTTTACATTTTGGTCAAAATAAAAACTAGGTTAAAAACAGTTATTAAATCACAACGAATAAAATATGCAGAAAGAAACATGACCCAACAGCAAGACAGCACACACATTTCCATATTGATATAAACAGCAGCACTGGAAAAAACAGCATAGGTTCACAACCAAAACAAAAAAATACTAAACACAATGTGTTAGTGAGATTAAAAAAAAACAGCTTGGGGTTAAGAAGAGCTACATTAAAAAGTACATTAAAACAAATACAAGAACAAGTTAAGTGGCTAAATGAACCATACAAGGAATAAAACAAAACTGCAAGTCGCTGACTTGATGCAATCTGCTGGGTTTCCTAAGATAGAAAACGTTTTAACTAATTTGAATAATAAACTGAATCTGACTGCACTGTTTTTATGTTGGGATTAATTGGAATGTATGAACCTGACTTGAAATCTGTATGATTTGATTGAATTGACTTTGTAAAGTGCCTTGAGACAACATGTGAATTGGCGCTACAGATAGATAGATAGATAGATAGATAGATAGATAGATAGATAGATAGATAGATAGATAGATAGATAGATAGATAGATAGATAGATAGATAGATAGACAGACAGACAGACAGACAGACAGACAGACAGACAGACAGACAGACAGACAGACAGACAGACAGACAGACAGACAGACAGACAGACAGACAGACAGACAGACAGACAGACAGACAGACAGACAGACAGACAGAGATAGATAGATAGATAGATAGATAGATAGATAGATAGATAGATAGATAGATAGATAGATAGATAGATAGATAGATAGATAGATAGATAGATTTAAGCTTTAAATGCATCATTAAAATGCTTAATTAATGTGAGATTCATGCACATGTAAACACAATAACAATAACAAAGAAGTCATCTCTGTCTTGAGAAAGGCTGCTATTTTTTCATATCTATATTTTGCTGTCACAGAAAGGGTTCCTAAATACAACAAATGGATCCATAAAGGAATCAGAAGAAGACAGCAATTCCGAGGAGCTGGACCAGCCGATTGACCTTAAGGACTTTCCCACCCGCATTGACTGGAACGCTGCGCTTCCTGCCAACATCGTTGTTCCCCGTGTGGAGATCCACAGCTTGGTTTTGGATTTTGCCGCTGTCTCCTTTTTGGATATATCTGCTCTGAAGGGACTCAAAACAGTGAGTGATTTTGTTTCCAATGATAAGAACACCTTATTACCCCAATCTGTTCCCTGATATATTGATCTTCTCTGTCTCTTTGCAGTTGCTGAAAGAACTGATCCGTGTTGAAGTTGAGGTCTACATTGTAGCTTGTGATCGTAAGTAAAAAAAACTTTAGTTACAGCTAGTAACAACATGACATTTATCAATTATAACACAGTTATCACCATCACCTATAAAACACACTTTTTATCTGCTTCACTTTTATGCTGGAAATGCCTCTTTTCAAACAGAAAAACTTAAAAATTGGACTAATAGTTGCATAAAATTAATATTACTTCAAGGGCAAACTTCAATTTATTTTATTGGGAATTTTGTGATAAATTAACACAAAGAAAAATGCTAAATGGTTTTTAACATCTTTTTTTCAAATAAAAATCTGGAAAGTGTGGCTTGTATTTGTTTTCAAAACCTTTTACTCCTATGGGCCTAAATATAATCCAGTGAACAAACCGCATCATTAAGACCAAGAGGAGCAACTAGGTCAGGGAGAAAGCTGTGATCCTAGACAGACCCTAAAGTCACAGCCAGAGCTAAAACCTAATGTTTTAGATCAAAGCATGTTCTGAATCTGTATCAAGATCTGGAAATATATTTTCACAGATGCACTCCATCCAATTATATCTCAATAAAACTCTGTCAGCCCCCATGAGTCAGTGGGGGCTAAATACAAATGCATGCCACACTTTCCAGATTTTTATTTTTGAACTGAAAAACAAACATCACTTTCTCCACTTCCCAGTTAAGCACAACTTTGTGTTGACTTATCACATGAAATGTTTGTGGTTGTAATAAAATCTGAAATACTTTTGCAAAGCGTTGTACTGTAACTACATTTATTTAGTGGGGAAAACAACTCTCCAGGTAAGAAATCATTAAATCAATTATGCCTTTCTATATCCTTTAAAATTTTACTCTCACCATATTGTCATTAGTTATCCATGACTACCCATTTCTCAGGAGTATAAATGTGATGTGACACAAATACACATTTGGATTCACTTATCAAAATAGGAAAGACAAGAGAACACGACATTCATGTAAGTAATCCACGGCTCATATAATTTATACTTTATCTCTCTTAAAATAGTTTAATAGTATTTTGGATTAAGGCTTCATGCAGCTTTTGAAAGCTCAAGTTATTGAAGGTGAGACCACAATTATTTCATTTAGCTGTATTACCCTGCACACTATAAAGATTATTTTATATAACTTGTTTCTTCTGAACCACAGAGTACATCTTGGAGAAACTCCACAACTGTTGCTTCTTTGATGAAGAAGTTCAGCCCTCCATTTTCTTCCTAACTCTGCATGATGCCATCCTGCACATTCTGGAGACACATCCAGAGACGACAGAATACAAGCATGATAAGGTGAAATGGCCCAAGATAATTTAAGCAGAAACCAGATATTTACATGGACTGTATAAAAGACTGATCGTTTCTCATCTTCTGACATGAAATAAGACTAAACATTTCCTGTTTAAGCTTAGTTAGGATTACCAGCTGTTAGAATTATCATTATTGATTAATTCATATTTATCAAAAATTATAATTAAAAATCATAATTCAGGAAAATAATTTCTTTTCTTTTTTTTATACTTAAAAAGGAAAATAATTTCTTAACTAAAAATCATTACTTAAGAATAGAAATCAGAGAAGTCCTCTGGTGTTGTGATTATGGGCTCTAAGCTCTTAATAATTACAATTAGTTATTTATCATTAATAATTGATAATTATTAACCAAAACCACAAAGTGTCACTGTTTAATCAACCGCTTCACCGAAGGTGGAGGAACCTTGGTGGGGGAAATCACTCTTGCACGAAATAAACACAAACGCTTCTCTTAATTATATACATCAAGATTTACTGAAGCTAAATAATTCTGATATACCACCATTCTGGTCCAATACCTTTACCTAACTAACAAGCACTATTCTACACAAAGGGAATAAAAATGACTACCTAACAATAATAATAAAAGAAAATATATGCACATTGAGTGTCTATGAAGATCAAACCAGCGGTTTTATGGACAAAATGTGTAATTTGGATTAAATGGAAAGAGAAGCCCTCCTGGTGTGTTGATGTCTCGATATTTGGCGATCAGCTTGTATTCGGTGGGCCGCACCCTTAGCCACTAGCAGCTGATTGCCCCAAATCTCAGCCAAAGGGTCATAAAACTCTGAAGCAGGAACAGTGGAAAAACTCCAGTAATAAAACTGGGACAAAGGAGTGGTCAGGCGAGGCCCAGACTGCAGCTGCTTTTAATGGAAAACTTTAAAAGTCCAGTTTCTAACTTCTGGCTGATGTTAAGGTTTACGAGATATTGGACCCCAGAATGCAGACCAGAAGGCATCGTGATGGTAAGTGAAAAAAGGTTTAATTACAAAAACTCACACTCAGCAGGAGGCAGGAACAAAACAAACGGACGGGCAAGACAGGCGTGGCATGATCAAAAAGACAAGACTAGGTTTGCGAACAAGACATGAGCATGAGAGCAAGACATGAGAATGAGAAATGTTTCCGACCACGACTAACTGAACAGGTGTGTATATATGGAGTGAAAACCAGGTGGAGCAAGGAGACAGATTAACTTGGACAGGTGAACCGAATAAACTTAATTAACAGACAGAACAAAACGTGGCTGCGGCAAAAACAAAGACTAATATACAAACAAAACCAAACTTGACAAAACATGAACAAGACGACAAAACTAAAGCATGACCAGGAAAATAACAGAAGCATGATTCAAAATCTAAGAAGAATAATAACAAAAGAATGAGTCAAAACCTTAACTGTGAAAAACATAAGAAAAACCAGAAACCCAAAACCAAACAACCCCAAATCATAACAGCTGATTTGGGATCAGCAGGACAAAACACACACACCTTCCACAGCAAATCAAACACTCAGCATAAAACACCATAAAACACTTCAATCAGTATTGCATGCAACAAGTCAATACCTTGGATTAACTACTGGTGATTCTAAATCACCTTAACTGTGCCTCATCCTGCCCAGACCTCTAAATGCATACATCCAATTTAATATAAAAAAACAACGAAATAACTTTGACATTGATTTCTTCTCTCCACCGGTTGAGGATGGGTCAGGTCTGAAGAAAAACGAGAAGGTGGTGGGGGGGGGTGATCAACTTAAAAGAAAACAATATGAATAGGGGAATAGGGGAAAATATGAAGAACCGTTTAGTCGACTGAATCAACAAGGAGGAAACTCATCTCCTTGGAAATAAAACCTCTGTGGGTTTTCACCAGCACCAGGTGTCGGCATGGTCTTCAATCGGTATATGAATCTTCTGACCTTCTTGTATCAGACAGATTTCCAGCTTTCAAGCTCTTCCGGGAATGGCCGTGTGGAGGAAGAGTTCGCCTGCAAGCTTTTGTCTCTCCAGATAAGCGCCTCCGTTGCATCGTCCCGTGAGACACGCTGGAAATGGCAACGAAAGTTTATTTTCCATGGGTTTTATAATCCCGGGTGACGTCAGAGCTGCGATGTCTGTTGAGCTGCGCATGTTCAACTGTGCAGCCCAGCTGGTCAATTCCTCCCAAAATGGGAGACCCCAACACAACAATATTTCAGTTTGCTAAATGCCAGAATAATGAGAGGAAAAATGTTGCATTTTCAACTGTATGACTTGGTTTAAATATTTCAGGTATGATTCCACAAGCTTCTCTTAAGACTTTACTGGAATTTTGGCCCATTCCTCCTGAGAGAACTGGTGTAACTCAGTCATGTCTGTAGGCTGCTTTGCTTACACACACCTTCTCAGCACACACACACGATGCTGCCCCCTTTGTACCTGTATGGATTTTAAAATGTTATCTGGCTTTTTATGTTGCTTTTGGGGTAATGGCTTCTTCTTCGCTGAGCGGCCAGCATCAGATTCAGCCAGCATCTTCCCAAGGTCTGTTGCTGTGGTTCTGGAGTTGAAATGCTCATTTTACACAAAACATGTTTAACTTTGTGACATAGGACCTGTCTCCTTTCTGAACTGTACAATGCTGGACATTCCAATGCTGTCTATACTTGCATATAATTGTTTGAACAGATGAGGATCTTCAGGCATCTAGAAATAGGATCCAAGAATGAACCAGACTTGTAGAAGTTCACAATTATCTCTGATATCTTGGCTGTTTTCTCCCCAATGATGTCACACGAGGAAGCCATGTGTTTCAGGTGTTGCCTTAACATACATCCACAGGTTTACCTCCATGTGCCTACAGACTTCTGATTTTGAACACAGCGTTTAGCAGCATTTAGTAGAAATTGTTTCAGTAATCCTAACTGACCTAAAGCAGGAAATGTTTGGTCTGGTTTAATGTCAGACAGTGAGAAACTTGTGTTTAGATTGATTTCATCTCTGCAGAACCTAAATCTGTTTATATTTTTTATAAAGATACTAACAACAGTGACTGTTCACCATTCGGGCAGCAGTTTGAGGATCAGAGATAACAATGTAAGTTTTCCACTGTTGTAATCATCCTGTACAGTTGGGTAATTCCCCAATAAACACACTCATGTTTGAGTTTTGGAAAATATTTAACTTTGATATTTTTTATTCATCTGTACAAAGGTCAAGGTCACAACACATAAACTGTTATTCCAAAGAAATAAAACATGCTGGTTGTATAACCTCATATATTCTCCTCAGCAACTATGACTTTTGTTAGTCTGTATGCAGGCCTTAAACCTCAGTGGGTTTTACTGGGATTCTATGTTATAGACCAAAACAAAGTAAACCACCGTTTTGAAGTGGAAGCAAAATGATACCATGTTTCAGATTATTTTCACAAAAAAATCTAAAAAGTAATTTTTGAGTCCAGCTCTGTTTACTCTGATACTCCCAAAGAAAATCCAGTACAGCCAACTGCAAACATAGCCATCCACCTGAACTGACAGGCTGAGCAAGGAGAGAGAGCCAGCCGGGAAGCCCATGGTAACTCTGGAGAGGTTGCAGAGATGCATAGCTCAGGTGGGGGAATCTGATGACAGGACAACTATTAAACCACAAATCTGGCAGGGAGAGAAGTATTGTTTCTATTTGCCACAACCCATGCAGAGGTCACCACAAACATGCGAAAAAAGGGGCTTTAGTTCGATAAAACCAAAATGTAACATTGTGACCAACATGCAAAATGACTATGCATGTAACTGTGCACATCACCCTGATCACACCATCCCCACATATAATGGCAGCATCTTGCTGTGGGATTATTTTCTTAATTAGGGATAAAGAAACTGATAAGAAAACATATTATAGGCAGGAAAAGATCTGAGACTGGGGCATGTGGGGCAAATCCAACAGAGGAACTGTTGTAGGACCTAAAAACTGCTGTTCACAAAAAGGTGGCCAAAAACAAATGACTGCTCCTTCTGCTTCCATTTTTATGTGCTTCTTTGTGTCGATTTATCATATCAAATATCATAAAGACATTTTGAATGTTAATTTGCAGTTGGAACCAGACAAAATGTGAAAAATAGGTACAAACAAACTTGTTTTTGTTTTGCAGGGTCCAGACCCAGGTGTGGAGTCCAGGTTTTAACCAGGTCAGAAGGAAATGATGGGAAGAAAAAGCAAAAACAAAATGACCTTAAGAGTATATATTTTATACATTTTGCTATTTATCTTACAGAATTAATAATGTATGTTTTAGAGCTCACCTGACAAATTATTCTAAATTCATTGCACAGTGTCTGTGCTGATATTTATGTATGATTCAGTCAACCCAATCAAAAAGAAAGATTCAAATTCAATTCTGAGCATTCCACAGTAGGTGAATCCAGGGGTCCTGGATGGACTGCCTTTAATCTGTTCCACTTTTCCATCTTTCACACAGTAGAATGACTACCTTCAAATAGTTTGGAGGCAGCCCTATAACCCTTCCCAGATTGATGGGTAGCAACAGTTGTTTCTCTAAGGTCATTGCTGATGACTTTCCATCCCGGTATTGTGCTGACACAAACCTGTATGCTCAAGACCAGCAAACAGCCAGAACTACTGCTTGTACAGAATTGGTTGCATTGATGATGATCAGTTTGTTAGTGCATTTGACGATCAGCTTCTTCCTTCCTAATAAATTCATGTAAAATCACTAGCAATAGACCTTTTGTAATATGTCATGTCTGTTGTTTATCTAAGCTTGTATTTACCACATTTAAAAATTTGATAGTGTTTTTATATAAAAGAAAATGTTTGTGTGATTGTTCCTGTGTTAGAAACATTTTGTAAAGCCCATTGTAGAACCCAGATGAGGTTAAAGATGTGCAGATGTAAATATATGCAATCCATGTAGACACTTTTAATTAGTAATTCTTACACTGAATTTAAAATCTTGTTTTTACTTTTATATATATATGTTCATAGCAAATACTGTAACACCCTTCAATCAAATTGAATGTTTTATTAGAAAAGCCATATGCTGTTGTTTTTATACTGTAAACATAAAATTTGTAGACAGTTTTTGTTGTTATAATGAATCTCAATTAATACTTTTGCCAAAGTTTTCTTATAGCACTGGTCAGATTTTTAAAATTACAATTAACCTTAATTTAATTTACTTTGATTGGTCTATTTTGTGCTCATTATTATTTAAGAGATAAGGATAAAACAAAGAGATAACAGAAATGTTATGATCACTTTCTATGGTAGCATATTTAACTCTTTGCACACCGCTATGGTCGAGCAGCTCATTATTGTTTTGCATAAACTGCTAAAACATGTGACAATCAACATAGAGAAAATCATAATATTTTTGCCATTTTTTTAATGTTTAGTTATAGTAAAATATCATAAAATCATGAGAAATTAGAAAATAAAATGTCTGACAAAAAACATTGTCTGCAATAGAGAAAAAAGGTTTGTGAATTCTTTTTGAAAGATATACATGAAATAAAAATATGTATATAAATAAGAGGACTAAAATGAGAATAATCAAAAGCTCCTCAGGCAAAGCTACAATTAGCAGTGTTTCGCTTTAGGGTTGGAAGGCCTAAACCCTGCTTTAAACTTAGAGGTGTCCAAGTAAAGGAGGCTGAATGTATATGAACACCACACTTTTGAATTTATTGCTTGTAAAAAAAACATGTAGGGGAAGGAATACTTTTGCAAGGTATGCAAAAATCACAGACAACAGAAGAGTTATCAATCACCTCTGACAGACCATGAAATGAAGCTTTAATATGCAAACTTATTTATATACTCTATAAGAAAATCAAAACATGTTTAATTCTTCCAACTTTTGATCCATTGAAATTCAATAAAACTTGTAAATCAGACTTTGGTGACTGAATAGCTTCAAATGGCGAGGGAATGTTAGATTTAGCATATATTTATTTTTTATTTTTAAGGCAAATAAATCGATGCACATTAGATTCGAATAGACTGTACATCAAATAGATTGATGTGAATTAGGAGTTAGGTAAAATAATCTAATTGTGCAAATTACATGAACAAGGAAACCAAAACAAGTGATATGATCAGCTGTAGCACAGGAAACAGATGTTGTGGAGCTGACAAATCATTTACAGTGAAACCTTTTGGATGAGAAGTGAAACAAGAAAAACATCCAGTTGCCTCGTGTTGAACCTGGAGGACTGAGCATCTACGCCAGCGTAATAAATCACACAAAAATGTCTACCATGTCATTACTAAAAGTAATGGCAGAACGATCAGAAAATGTTGTGCATAGTTCCATATGACCTCAATGTGAAAATCTATTTCACTAAAAGTGGGCCCACCACCTGCAGGGGGAACCATGAGGGACCGGTGCAAAGAGGATTGGGTGGCGGACGAAGGTGGAGACCTCAACGGCCCGATCCCCGGATGCTTAGGCTGGCTCTAGGGACGTGGAATGTCACCTCGCTGGGGGGGAAGGAGCCTGAGCTTGTGCGGGAGGTCGAGAGATATCGACTAGAAATAGTCGGGCTCGCCTCCACGCACAGCGTGGGCTCTGGAACCCATCTCCTTGAGAGGGGTTGGACTCTCTTCTACTCTGGAGTGGCCCACGGGGAGAGGCGGCGGGCTGGTGTGGGTTTGCTTGTTGCCCCCCAGCTCAGCCGTCTCGTGTTGGGGTTTACCCCAGTGGATGAGAGGGTTGTATCCCTGCGCCTTCGGGTTGGGGAGAGGTCTCTGACTATCATTTCAGCCTACGGGCCGAGTGGTAGTGCAGAGTACCCTGCCTTCTTGGCGTCCCTGTCGGGGGTGCTGGATAGTGCCCCTCCCGGGGACTCCATTATTCTGCTGGGGGACTTCAACGCCCACGTGGGGAACGACAGTGACACCTGGAGAGGCGTGATCGGGAGGAATGGCCTCCCCGATCTGAATCCAAGTGGTGTTTTGTTATTGGACTTCTGTGCTAGTCACGGATTGTCCATAACGAACACCATGTTCAAACATAAGGGTGTCCATCAGTGCACTTGGCACCAGGACACCCTAGGCAGGAGGTCGATGATCGACTTTGTTGTCGTATCATCAGACCTTCGGCCGCATGTTTTGGACACTCGGGTGAAGAGAGGGGCTGAGCTGTCCACTGATCATCACCTGGTGGTGAGTTGGATCCGCTGGAGGAGGAGAAAGCCGGACAGACTCGGCAGGCCCAAGCGCATAGTGAGGGTCTGCTGGGAACGCCTGGCGGAGCCCTCGGCCAGGGATGTATTCAACTCCCACCTCCGGGAGAGCTTCGACCTGATCCCGGGGGATGTTGGAGACATAGAGTCCGAGTGGACCATGTTCTCTGCATCTATTGTCGATGCTGCTGCCCATACCTGCGGCCGTAAGGTCTGCGGTGCCTGTCGTGACGGCAATCCCAGAACCCGGTGGTGGACACCGGCAGTAAGGGATGCTGTTAAGTTGAAGAAGGAGTCCTATCGGCTGTGGTTGGCTTGTGGGACTCCTGAGGCGGCTGACGGGTACCGTGAGGCCAAGCGTGCTGCGGCCCGGACTGTGGCAGAGGCAAAAACACGGGCCTGGGAAGAGTTCGGTGAGGCCATGGAGAAGGACTACCGGTTGGCCTCGAAGCGATTCTGGCAAACCGTCCGGCGCCTCAGGAGGGGGAAGCAGTGCTTTGCCAACACTGTTTATAGTGGGGGCGGGAGACTGCTGACCTCGACTGAGGACATTATCGGGCGGTGGAAGGAGTACTTCGAGGATCTCCTCAATCCTGCCATCACGCATTCCGTGGTGGAAACAGAGGCTGGGGACTCGGGGTTGGATTCTTTCATCACCCAGGCTGAAGTCACCGAGGTTGTTAAAAAGCTCCGCGGTGGCAAGGCTTCGGGGGTGGATGCGATCCGCCCTGAGTACCTCAAGTGTCTGGATGTTGTAGGGCTGTCATGGTTGACACGCCTCTTCAACATTGCGTGGCGGTCGGGGACAGTGCCTCTGGACTGGCAGATTGGGGTGGTGGTCCCCCTTTATAAGAAGGGGGACCGGAGGGTGTGTTCCAACTACAGGGGGATCACACTCCTCAGCCTCCCTGGTAAGGCCTACGCCAGGGTATTGGAGAGGAGAGTCCGACCGATAGTCGAACCTCGGCTTCAGGAGGAACAGTGTGGTTTTCGTCCCAGCCGTGGAACACTGGACCAGCTCTATACCCTCTACAGGGTGCTCGAGGATTCATGGGAGTTCGCCCAACCGGTTCACATGTGTTTTGTGGACCTGGAGAAGGCATTCGACTGTGTCCCTCATGATGCCCTGTGGGGGGTGCTCCAGGAGTATGGAATCGGGGGCCCTTTATTAGGGGCCATCCGGTCCCTGTACGAGCGGAGCAGGAGTTTGGTCCGCATTGCCGGCACTAAGTCGGACCTGTTCCCAGTGCATGTTGGACTCCGGCAGGGCTGCCCTTTGTCGCCGGTCCTGTTCATAACTTTTATGGACAGGATTTCTAGACGCAGCCAAGGGCCGGAGGGGGTCTGGTTTGGGGACCAGTGGATTTCGTCTCTTCTTTTTGCGGATGACGTGGTCCTGCTGGCCCCCTCTAGCCAAGACCTACAGCATGCGCTGTGGTGGTTCGCAGCCGAGTGTGAAGCGGCTGGGATGAGGATCAGCTCCTCCAAGTCCGAGGCCATGGTACTCGACCAGAAAAGGGTGGCTTGTCCTCTTCAGGTTGGAGGGGAGTTCCTGCCTCAAGTGGAGGAGTTTAAGTATCTCGGGGTCTTGTTCACGAGTGAGGGAAGAATGGAGCGGGAGATCGACAGACGGATCGGTGCAGCTGCCACAGTGCTGTGCCGGTCCATTGTGGTGAAGAGAGAGCTGAGCCGAAAAGCAAAGCTCTCAATTTACTGGTCGGTCTACGTTCCTACCCTCACCTATGGCCATGAACTTTGGGTCATGACCGAAAGAACGAGATCACGGATACAAGCGGCTGAAATGAGCTTCCTCCGTAGGGTGGCCGGGCACTCCCTTAGAGATAGGGTGAGGAGCTCGGCCATCCGGGAGGAGCTCGGAGTAGAGCCGCTGCTCCTCCACATTGAGAGGAGCCAGTTGAGGTGGCTCGGGCATCTATACCGGATGCCTCCTGGACGCCTTCCTCGGGAGGTGTTCCAGGCACGTCCCACCGGGAGGAGGCCCAGGGGACGGCCCAGGACACGCTGGAGGGACTATGTCTCTCGGGTGGCCTGGGAACGCCTTGGGCTCCCCCTGGAGGAGCTGGAGGAGGTGTCTGGAGAGAGGGACGTCTGGGCGTCTCTGCTGAGTCTGCTGCCCCCGCGACCCGGTCCTGGATAAGCGGAAGACGACGAACGAACGAACGAACGAACGAAAAACAAGCCAGCATGGTTTAAGCTTGCAAAATTTGCATCTGAATGCAGCAAAATACTTCCTGAATAATATCCTTTGTACAGATGTGACCAAAGTAAAGATGTTTCCGTATAACAGTAAAACAATCATACCAACTGTAAAGCACAGTATGGGTGGGGTGATAATTTGGGCTTGTTTTACAACCACAGGACCTGAGCACCTTGAAGTCGTTTAGTCAACCATAAACTTACAAGGTATTCTAAAATGTAAGTTCATGTATGACAGCTGATGCCTGGCCATCATGATTTTCTGCAAGCAACCAAGCAATACTGTGTCAAACCTCTTCCCCCAGCATGTGAGAGACAGTTTAAGTCAAAGCTTTGTTTTTCTATGCAGGGCTTTGGTATATGGGTTTATTTTTGTCTGATAAATAATAACAGTGTGGAATTTTTACTGTGGTTCTGTACATTTAAAATTTGATTTTTAAAAATGCACAATCTGGTAAAGACCAATTTTATCATCCACTATGTTCTGATGTGTAACACATGAATCAAAAGAAAACTCATTCTTTTTACATTGAAATTGTAGAAGAAATTAAATTGGCCGCAAAAAACGGTTCCTACAAAACCCCACATCTCATAATAGTACAAAATTAAATCCATTAATCTTGGAAAAGTTGTCAATTATTAATATAATTACCAATCCACTAGAAAGTCAGTCCTGAAAAGCCAATACCCTTTTATTGTATTTATCAATATCATGAACTTATGATAAATCTAGAAAACGTTCTAAATAATATTCATAATTACTCATAACATGTACTGTTAATGAATCCTAACTTGTTTATCCTTATATCAGGGGAAACTAACTGACCAATATGTCATGGAGTGACATTTTGGACTTTGTGGGTTCTTTGATGGTTTATTTTGTAATTTAGATTTTCCTTATGGCTCTTTGTTTATTTCTTAGGTTATTGTTTCTATGTTCTCCTCTAGTTTCTCTGTTTACTTTAGTTCATAGTTATTCTAGTTCTTTATTTCCTCCTCTGATTTATTCTCTTGCTTAGTTTGTGTTTTCTGTCCTTTCACTCTTCCTCAGCCTTTGTACTTGTTTCACCTGTTCCTGCTGCTTCCCTGCCTCCTTGTCGCACCTGTTCTCAGTTCCCTTGATTACCTGCCTTTGTCTTTCCCCAGTATATTAGTTGGTTTGGTGTCTCTTGTTCGTTGCTGGCTCCTGTGTTCATCACTACCCCTTTCCCTACCATGACTATGTTTTGTTTATGCTTCGCTTGGAGACTTATGCTACGTTTTGCCAAGGTACCTGCAGTGTCTTGGATTTTGTCTCTGATTTATACCTGCAGTGTTTTTGTTACGTTTTTGACCCTTTGAGAAATAAACTAAGATGCGGCTGCCAAGCTCTTGTCTGCACTTTGGTCCGACCCAAAATCCCTCTTCGACACAATAAAAGTAAGGAAAACATTGAGCACACGTCAACTCAAACTATAAATCTCTATGTGTTAATCATTGAACAGAGCTAAGACAGACTGCTTAGTGATGAGACAGATTTCAGATTAGGTCATTTGACCAAAGTTTTTTCAAAGGATCTTTTGCATTATGCCAGAGTTGGACTGTTTCAAAACTTGCGCTGGAATGATGGTGACTTCAAGAAAACAATATGTCGTTTCCAGACTGGTGTACTCTGAAGACACCCTTGCTGAAGATCATGACAAAATTAAGAGAAAACACAAAGCCCTCATCGACCATGTTAAGGAATATCTGACGTAGGTGTTCCCAGGCTCACTTCCAGCTGTAATTTTCAAGTTGTCTGCAGAATAAGTAAGAAAGAGAACCAGATAAACTGTCTTTTTTTTGTTTTTGTTTGATTGAACCAGTTGTGATGTGAAACGTGCCAAACAAGCAGTACTCTCTGTTCTACCTATCATTGGCTGGATGAGGATTTACAGAGTCAGAGAGTGGCTGTTGGGTGATGTGGTGTCTGGGATTAGCACTGGAATGGTGGCCATCATGCAAGGTGAGAGGATGAATGGTATTTTTGGTCCTAGACAAAACTGCTACAATTACTTTAGAGAAAAACTGGAAGGAAGAGAACTCAGCCTCAATGGCTAACTGTTTTTCATAATGCTCCATAAACATGTGCATCTCGGTAAATTAGAATCTAATCGAAAAGTGAATTTATTTGAGCAATTTAATAGATAAAATAAAACTGTCATATAGAATTATTGCCAGATTGACAAATTTGTTTCTGTTCATTTTGATGATAATGGCTTGTAGCTATTAAAAAATGTCCGACCTTACCCACATGCAGAACACGCCCAGGGGAATCTGTCAGGTGGGGGACACAAGAACGTTAAACGGGAGTACAAAGCTAGGGAAAATGTCTAAGACGAAAGCTAGATGGCTGAGCTTGTACCAACGGAGGTTAACACTCGAGCGATGAAGTGCAAGCCAAAACACTGGCAATCACCGGTTTGACCTGGGACACGTGGAATGTAGGGTGGACACGAAGGGACCAGACTCAATAATATAGGGACCAATGAAATGGGGGTAAAGCTTTTTGGACATCGCCTTAAGCGGGATGCCCCGTGAGGACAACCAGATCCTCTGACCCAGCTGGTAAACTGGGGCAGGTCGGCGCCTGCGGTCTGCAATCTTCTTGTTGCGGGCCGCTGTTCTGTGCAGGGCCTGGACTGTCGCGTCCCAAAACCGCTTGCATCGGCGCACATGGTGATGGACGGAAGTGGTGGCAATGTCCCTTTCCTAAGCCACAAATAGAGGGGGCTGGTAGCCCAGGGAGGCCTCAAAGGGGAGCAGACCAGTGGCTGAGGAAACCTGAGAGTTTATGGAATATTCAACCCAGGGGAGTTGGTTACACCAGTACAAGGGGTTAGAGGAGGTCAGACATCCAAGTACTGACTCCAGGTGTTGGTTCAATCTCTCAGTTTGCCCATTGGATTGGGGATGATAACCCGAAGTAAAAGATTTTAGCACCAAGGGATAAACAAAACTGCCGCCACACTCATGACACAAACTGGGGGCCGCGATCAGACAGGAGGTCTTGTGGTATACCATGAAGCCTAAAGACAGGCTTTATTAAGAGCGGTGGTGTCTGGAAAGCGGAAGGTAACCGTCAAAGAGGGACTTGGTGGTTGGCCTTGGAAAAATGGTCCACCATAGTGAGTATCGTGGTCATCTCATTTGATACTGGTAACCCTGTCACAAAGTCTAATGCTATGTGAGACCAAGGTCAACCCGAAACAGTCAAGGGGTGAAGGAGGCCTGATGGTGGTTGGTTCACAGTCTTATTTCTGGCGCAGGTTGCGAAGGCTAGTACACACTCCCTAACGTCACTATGCAAGGACGGCCACCAGAATCTAATATTCACTAAGGCTATGGTTCGGCTTGAAAACTTGGTGGTGTGGAACCAGTGAATCAGCTGTGTTCTCAGCGGTGGGGACATATGTCCAATTGGTGGGTCCCATCCGTGAAGCCTGGGCTACCAGGTCTTCAATCTCCCATGATAATGACCCAATCGTTCAGTTGGGAGGTACTAAGGGCTCTAGTCTCTTTTCGAAGCTGTCAGGCGAGACCTGGCGGGACAGGGCGTCGGACTTAATAATTTGGGAACCCGGTCTGAAAGAAATGGAAAGGTCAAAATGGGAAGAAAAAAAGGTGACCAGCGTGCTTGCCAGTAGTCCAGTCTCTTGGGTGACTGCAAATATGCCAGGTTCTTTTGATCTGTCCAAACCACAATAGGATGCTTAGCACCTTCCAACCAGTGTCTCCACTCTTCTAAAGCTAACTTAATAGCCAATAACTCTCTGTCCCCCACATCATAATTTTAATCATCATTGCTAAGACGATGTGAAGAAAAACTACAAGGATGGAGTTTGCTGTCCTCTCCTGACTTCTGCGAGAGTACGGCTCCAATCCCAGTATCGGAGGCATATACTTCCAGGACAAACTGTCTGGATGGGTCTGGGTGGAAGAAAATCTCTTGAGTTTGCAGAAGGCCCAATCTGCCTCAGGGGTCCACATGAAGGTAGTCTTGGTGGATGTCAGTGCTGTCAGTGGGGTTGTTGTCTGGCTGTACTTCCTGATAAACCGTCGATAGAAATTAGCAAACCCGAGGAACCGCTGCAGCTGTTTCCGAGAGTCGAGTACCGGCCACTCGAGCACCGCCTGAACCTTTTCTGGATCCAAGCAAACCTGTCCACCCTCGAGTATGAATCCTAGAAACTCACATTTTTCAGCTTTCACATAGAGCCGGTTCTCCAGTAGTCTCTGTAACACCTGGCGGACACATTGACGTGTTCAGGTAAGTTCTGGGAGTAGATTAAGATGTCGTCTAGCTAGACAAAAACAAAAACGTTAAGAAAATCTCTCAAAACATCATGAACTAATGACTGGAAGACTGCTGGGGCGTTGCAAAGGCCGTAAGGCATCACTAGGTACTCAAACTGTCCGAGTGGAGTCTTGAACGTCGTCTTCCACTCATCCCCTGGGCGGATTCTGGCTAAATGATAGGTGTTTCTGAGATCTAGCTTAGTAAAGACAGTGGCTTCTCGCCCAGGTTCAAAAGCTGAAGCAATAAGGGGCAGCGGGTACTTGTTCTTTACTGTGATCAGATTCAACCCTCAGTAATCAATGCAAGGCCGAAGGGTCCCATTTTTCTTCCCAAATAAAAAGAAGCCTGCTCCTAGTGGTTAGGAGGATGGGCGAATTAAACCTGCAGTTAGAGACTCGTAAATATACTTTTCTAAAGACTGCTGTTCAGGTCCTGAGATATTATAGAGTCTGCTGGAGGGCAACGGGACACCTGGAAGAAGTTCAATGGCGCAGTCGTAAGGTCGATGTGGGGGCAACGAAAGCGTCTTAGTCTTATTGAATGCTTGCTTAAGGTCATGATACTCTGGGGGTACTCGGGACAGATTGGCAAACTCATTTTCCTCTAAAGCCAAGTTGAGGGATGGCTGAGCAACAGGAGATTTCAAACAACAGGTATGACATTTTACGCACCGGGAATCAATTCGGCACTCCGACCAGTTCAGGTGTGGGTTGTGTTTCCGCAGCCAGGGGTACCCTAGTACTAAGGTGTGTGAGGCGACCGGAAAGACAAAAAACGAGATCTCTACCAAACCCTGATCTATAAGATTATGCTCGCTCCCAGAATCGATGAGAGCGATAAGATTCTGAGTGTGACGGTTGAATAGTAATGAGGCCGGTAAACAAAGTCTGGAAATGGAGGAGGCTGTGCATAGGGCCATCAGTAAGTCCCCTGTTACTGATGGACCTGCTCATTAGGCCGCGGAGGACAGATGAGACAGTCGGCAATCAGGTGCTCGATAGACCCACAATAGAAACACTGCCGGGTCTGTCTACACTTCTCCCTCTCTTCTGGGGTGAGCCGAGTCCGGCCAACTTGCATGGGTTCAGGTTCTGTAACTGTCTCCTGGGGTGGGACTTTAGCGATGACCGGAACCAGAGCGGTTAACTGGGTTCTCATAAAACTACGCTCATACCAAGTTTTTCTTCTCTCCCTCAATCTACTGTCTATTTGGATTGCTAGGGAAATCAACTCATCAAAAGATTCTGGTTCATCTAGTAACGTTAATTTGTTCATCCAAGGCATAAAAAAGGCAACGGCTGCAGCTGCAGGCTATCTCAGCCCGCAGCCGCCGGAGGCGGGTCGATTTCTCTGTTTTAAGGTCCATAATATGCACCCCAAGGCTACCTGGTCTGATTCACTAGAAAATATTTGTCTAAATTATTTCTCAAAGTCACCAAAAGGACACCCAAACTGACTACAACTCGGAAAACGGGCCTCTGCCCAACCTAAAGCCTTACCTGTTAGTAGGCCGAGAATATATAGGAAATCTTAGATTCATCATGAACAAAAGACTGGGTTGACCGGTTGAAAACTAAGGAACATTGAAGTAGGAACGTTTTTGCAGTTGCCGGTCTCCTCGGAATATTTCTCCGGACAGGGGGAAGTGACATCACGAACATGAGGAAGTTGTTGTACCTCTGGGGCAGCTATAGCACCCTCCACTGGTGGGGCGGCCAACTTAGTCAGTGTGTGCTGTACCATAGTAGAAATTTGGTCTAACTGGGTATTGGTTTGCCTATGTTGCTCAGCCAAGGCATGTATGGAGGATCCATGGGCCTGAATTTGCTGGCCATGTTCAGGCACAATTCCCCGGAGTGTCTCTGCTGGGTCGGAATGGCTCGAGTGTTCTGTCATAGTTCTAGGAACCGTCCTGACCCACATGCAGAGTACGGCCAGGAGAATCTGTCAGGTGAAATATTTTATTGAGAATAAACAGAAACTTGAAGCACTGATCAGAGGTCGGAAACAACTGAAAGCGAAATGGAGAGTCGGTGAGAGCCACGGTCACACAGTACTAGGCTCGGGTCTCGGCTTGTAGATAAGAGTTCCAGCTGGTGTTCATGGGAGACGGTAGAGGGTGGACTGGTGTCGCTAGGCGAGGAGCATGGGGAGGACATGAGGAAGCGGCCAGCTGGAGAATGATCCGTAGTCCACAGGTACGTCGAGGAATTAGGCCAAAATCCAAAGGTTGAAGTACTAGGAGCTCTCAGGGGGTGTCAGCCGGAGGCAGAACTGGGCACGATCCAGGTAGTCCCCAGTGAGACACTGTAAAGGAGGACACAAGAAGGTTAGACGAGGATACAAAGCTAGGGAAAATGTCTAAGACGAAAGCTAGATGTCTGAGCTTGTACCACAGGAGGTTAACACTTGAGCGATGAAGTGCTGGCTGCTTCCTGCTTAAGTGCATCAGGAGCAATCATCCAAAATGTGGAACACCTGTCTCCTCCACCGTGACTCCGGTGTCGTTTAGGGGCTAAGCAGAGAAAGCAGCAGTAACACACACACAGCGACCTCCAGAACCCCGACACAATAATGTTTTATTTGAGTTTCCTGATTCAACATTCACTAAATGTCAAGTTCTTTAGGAGAAGTTCCAATCTGATGAAGAGATTAGAGAAATAGCAAAAACAGAAGATTAAAAGAGGGAAAAAAGGACAAAAAGACTATTAAACCCAACTTCACCCTTACTGCCACTGTTGGTAAACATGTCTAAATACCATTAAAATAAGTTTATCTTTCATTAGAAAAAGACAAATCTCGCACCGCAAATTTTTTTAAACTTTTTATTTCCACACTAATTGGCCCTGCTGGTAATAATACATTGTATAAGCTCTATTTTCTAACAGGACCTCTTTTTCTGTAAAATTTCACAACATACACTGACAGAGATCTTTGACCAGAATGGTGAAAAATTCTTTGCACAATTTCTAATAAACTCTAAATTGTATTTATTTGTTACGTCATTTGATGAAAGACCAGATTTCACTTTCATAAAAATAAAAATCTTTATTCAAACTCCCCTGGTATTATAAAGAGTTCATGATGCCATAATCCCTAACAATATTCCAAGGGCACTTTGACGGAGAAACAGACCCGGAGCATCACAGATCCTCCACCATACTTGAAGATGAAGTGCTTTTCCACATATTTTATGTAAAAACGTTAACATTTTTGTACCTGTCCCACCAAAGTACATGAACATAATAAAAGTCCCAGAAGCTTTTAGCAAACTTCACATGTTTACATTGGTTTGGTGTGTAAATAGTGTCTAATAGAGGCTTGGTGACCCTGCTTATTGCTGCAGTTTTCTAAAAGAAGTGCAGTTTTTTTTTTACTTTCTTTGCCATCCTGCTCACTGTACATAATGACCAGATAAATAACGGTCCTCATTTAGATACGGTCCATATTTGACCAGCAGCAGTTTTGCTGAAGCCATTTCCTGGTTTATAAAGTTCAAAAAACAATTCCCTGTCTTGAAAGGAATTTTCTCTTCCCTTTTCCATTTTGAGAAAGAAAAGTGGGCCATGTTTATTCGTCAGGGTTATATGAAGTCATGGATTGCTAAAAATAGACACTGCGATAAAAAAGTAATGTATAAATTACAAAAAAAAAGCTTCAGTTCCATTAATTTCATAAGCATTATTGGGGATCCTAATAAATGTGACACCATTCACTTTGTAAAACATTTTTTTTAATATTTTTTATATTAATCTTTTCTTACCTTGGAAATATTCCCATCTGACTTAAAGGTCAGATTTTTATGTTATTCTTCTGTGAGATTTTACTGATGTATTAAAGTTTTTAAATGTTTTAAGGCTTTTTATACTCCTTTACAAGCAGTAACACTAAATGTGAATTACTTTTCATATCATGAGCACCACCATGTAACGAAATTAGAATTATGAGAACTCAAAGTAACTGTACTAAGATTTTGATGTATTAAAAAAATGACATTTATTCCTTGTAAGATGATTCCTACACTTGATCTAGTTTTCCACTTTATCATAGATAATATTCTTGTTCTTTCCCAAGCATAACAAACTGTTTTGGTTGATTGCAATTCAGGCTTCAAACTCCTAAAAGTATTCTCTTGTAGCTTCACACAGATCAAGTATCTGCATTGCATTTATGTCAAACTGTGAGCCACAATGTTTCAGATAGCTACCATGAAATGTACACATGCTCTACATAAATAGTAACAGAAAATCTAAAAAGCAGTTTGATCGTACATGAATTGCTAAAGGAGACCAAATGGAAAGGTGAGGATTTTAAATTACAGCTAACAGAGAAAAAATAAGCACCTTCATAAAAAAATTTCTGAAACTAATTTGCATAAAGTATAAAATGAGCAATATTTCAATGTGATTTTCTCTTTTTCTCTTTGTTTAGGACTGGCTTTCTCTCTGCTGGCCTCATTGCCTCCCAGCTATGGTCTCTACACAGCTTTCTTCCCAATGCTAACATACTTTTTTCTTGGCACTTCAAGACATATATCTGTAGGTATGTTGTGCAAAACCAAGCAATGTTTCATTACCAGGGTCTGTACTTCATGTTTCTGATCGAACATTTCCCAATAGATAAAAGAGGTATTTGAGCTGATTGCGTGAGGTCTCTGGAACTGTGTAGCTCTTATCATTTTGATAAGATTAGATAAGAAATGACTTCATTGTCTTTTCCCACTCTCTCATTTCCACACTCTTTGAAGGCTCCTTCCCTGTCCTGAGCCTCATGGTGGGAGCTGTAGTGACCCGCCTGGTCCCTGAAGATGGACCACATGCAAATATCACAGACTTTGAAGGTCTGACCCAGGACCAGCGGAGAGTCCTGGTGGCCTCTTCTGTGACATTCTTGATGGGGATTTTCCAGGTAAACAGGGTTCTCCCTCCGTTAATCATGAAAGCATTTGTATTTATTTTCTAACCATACTTCCATATCCTTCTTTTTTGCTTCAATGCAGCTTGCCATGGGTGTTCTGCAGGTGGGCTTTATTGTTGTCTACCTTTCAGACACTCTGGTGTCTGGCTTTACCACAGCAGCTGCTATTCATATCATGGTGTCCCAGCTAAAGTTTGTGTTGGGGTTGAGTGTTCTGGGAATCAACGGTCCACTCGCTATAATATATGTAAGTCCAACTTTTGACTGATGACAAAAGAAATAAAATCTTACACTTTGAACATGTCAAGGTTGTGTTTAGTGGATCTGTGTGAGAAAAGCAGGGCTATGGCCAATCAAGATACAGCCAAATTTCCATGCCTTTGTTTGTAGACCGTGAAGCTCTGTACACATCAGGCTAAAGTCTCTAATTCAGTGTACAAGATAAAAAATATTGCTATGAGTCATTTGTATTTTTAACAGTCAGGAATTGATTCTAGTTGTTGAGAAAAGTGATAGTGTTTTACAATGCAGTACGTCATCCCACCCCAAAAAATAGATGATTTCCTGGATTTTGATGGGTTGGAAGCCCAAGGCCCAGTAGACCATTTAGTGAAATGTTTGGTGTCAGTGACATTTCAAATTAGTCCAATTCAGTTGTATGCTTTTAGCGCCAATTCACAACACATGTCATCTCTAGGCACTTTACAAAATCAGTTCAATCAAATCATGCAGATTTCAAGTCAGGTACATACATTCCAATTAATCCTAACTATCAAACAGTGCAGTCAGATTCAGTTTATTATTTAAATTGGTTAAAAGGTTTTCTAGCTAAAGAAACCCAGCAGGTTGTATCGAGTCAGTGACTTGCACCGTTCAGTCCTCCTGGATGACCATGTAGAGACAGTGGACAGTCGCTTGCATTGACTTTGCAGCAATCCCTCATACTGAGCATGCATGTAGCAACAGTGGAAAAAAAAAACTCCCATTTAACAGGAATTAACCTCCAGCAGAATCAGAGCCAGACTCATTGTGAGCGGCCATCTGCCACGACCGACTGGGGCTTAGAGAGAACAGAGCAGAGACACAAAAAGAACACAGAAGCATTGATCCAGGAGTACTTTCTATGGGAAAGAAAAGTGAAACATCACTGGATATAGCTCCTTTAGAGGCTTCATCTAGGAGAGAAAGACAGCTAAGCAGATGAACTCTGAGCCAGTTCTCAAGTTTGGAGTATGAAAGAGAGCACATACAGTTAGTCCCAGTAGAATCTCATCCAGTAGCTATGTCTAGGAGAGACAGGGTTAAACACTGAAAGACAGGACCAAGTATATCATCTGTATAAGGTGAGCATTAAGTTGTTGGCAGCAGCAGCTCAGCCGATGTCCCCCTCCAGGAAGCTGCCACTGCTAAACACTGAGCCAGGTCAGGTTTAGCTTCTAGGAAGAGAAAAAACAGAGAGAAAATATAGAGTTAAAAGCTGAAATAACAGCAAATAATGCAAAATTGGAGAGCTGTATGAGAATGTAGCAGAGAGAGCGTGAAAGTGGTCATTATGTCCTCCAGCAGCCTAAGCCTATAGCAGCATAACTACAGAGATAGCTCAGGATAACCTAAGCCACTATAACTATAAGCTTTATCAAAAAGGAAAGTTTTAAGCCTAGCCTTAAAAGTAGACCGGGTGTCTGCCTCACTGACTAAACCTGGGAGCTGGTTCCACAGGAGAGGAGCTGATAACTAAAGGATCTGCCTCCCATTCTACTTCTAGAGACTCTAGGAACCACCAGTAAACCTGCAGTCTGAGAACGAAGTGCTCTGTTAGGAACATATGGACCAATCAGATCTCTGATGTATGATGGAGCTAGATCATTAAGGGCTTTATATGTGAGGAGGAGAATTTTAAATTCTATTCTGGATTTAACAGGGAGCCAATGAAGGGAAGCTAAAATAGGAGAAATATGACCTCTCTTTTCAATTTTCATCAGAACTCTTGCTGCCGCATTTTGAATCAGCTGAAGGCTTTTTACTGCATTTTGTGGACATCCTGATAGTAAAGAATTACAATAGTCCAGCCTTGAAGTAACAAATGAATGGACTAGTTTTTCAGCGTCACTCCTGGAAAATGTATTTCTAATTTTGGCAATGTTCCGGAGGTGAAAGAAGGAAATCCTAGAAACCTGTTTAATATGGGATTTAAATGACATGACCTGGTCAAAAATAACACCAAGGTTTTTTACATTATTACCAGAGGTCAATGTAATACCATCCACATTAACTGGTTGACTAAGCAGTTTCTTTTTCAAAGACTCTGGTCCAAAGATGACAACTTCTGTCTTGTCAGAATTTAGAAGCAGAAAATTTAAAGTAAAGTTCTTCAGACATGCCTGTAGTGTGTCTAACTGGTTGGGTTCATCAGGATTCATGGATTAATAAAGCTGAGCATCATCAGCATAACAATGAAAATGTATCCCATGCTGGCTGATAATTTTACCTATTGGAAGCATATACACTCACCAGCCACTTTATTAGGAACACCCTGCTGGTACCGGGTTGGACCCCCTTTTGCCTTCAGAACTGCCTTAATCCTTCATGTCATACATTCAACAAGGTACTGGAAACATTCCTCAGAGAGTTTGGTCCATATTAACATGATAGCATCACTCAGATGCTGGAGATTTGTCAGCTGAACATCCATGATGAGAATCTCCCATTACACCTCATCCCAAAGGTGCTCTATTCGATTGAGATCTGGTGACTGTGGAGGCCATTTGAGTACAGTGAACACACTGTCATGTTCAAGAAACCAGTCTGAGATGATTCGTGCTTTATGACATGGCGGGTTATCCTGCTGGAAGTAACCATCAGAAGATGAGTACACTGTAGTCATAAAGGGATGGACATGGTCAGCAACAATACTCAGGTAGGCTGTAGCGTTGACACGATGTTCAATTGGTACTAAGAGGCCCAAAGTGTGCCAAGAAAATACCTCCCACACCATTACACCACCACTACCAGCCTGAAGCGTTGATACAAGGCAGGATGGATCCATGCTTTCATGTTGTTGACACCAAATTCTGACCCTACCATCCAAATGTCGCAGCAGAAATCGAGACTCATCAGACCAGGCAACGTTTTTCCAATCTTCTATTGTCCAATATTGGTGAGCCTGTGCGAACTGTAGCCTCAGTTTCCTGTTCTTAACTGACAGGAGTGGCACCCGGTGTGGTCTTCTGCTGCTGTAGCCCATCCGCCTCAAGGTTCGATGTGTTGTGCGTTCAGAGATGCTCTTTTGCATGCCTTGGTTGTAACGAGTGGTTATTTGAGTTACTGTTGCCTTTCTATCAGCTCGAACCAGTCTGTCTATTCTCTTCTGACCTCTGGCACCAACAAGGCATTTGCGCCCACAGAACTGCCGCTCACTGGATATTTTCTCTTTTCCGGACCATTCTCTGTAAACCCTAGAGATGGTAGTGCATGAAAATCCCAGTAGATCAGCAGTTTCTGAAATACTCAGACCAGCCCGTCTGGCACCAACAACCATGCCACGTTCAAAGTAACTTCAATCACCTTTCTTCCCCATTCTGATGCTCAGTTTGAACTGCAGCAGATCGTCTTGACCATTTCTACATGCCTGAATGCATTGAATTGCTGCCATGTGATTGGCTGATTAGAAATTTGCGTTAACGAGCAGTTGGACAGGTGTACCTAATAAAGGGGCCGGTGAGTGTATATAGTAAAGAGAATTGGCCCAAGCACTGAACCCTGTGGTACTCCACAATTAACCCTGGAGGGTTATTTGTGGCACTAATTAGGCGCTGATTTTACCTGGTATGGTTCTGGTGTAAGTATTGCCTATAATTTAAATGTCAACAGCTTAAACACATTTAAATGCTTACTTATTCACTGCCTTGGTGTATTTCTTCTGATCAAATCTTTAGTTGTGTGAACATATTTTTTAATATGCTGACGTGTAAGATGTGCTCCTGCTTAACAGTCCTTGGAAAAGATCTTTGTCCAGATCACCTCCACCAACATCTGCGACCTAGTGATGTCTATAGTGATAATGGTGGTGGTGTTCATTGTAAAGGAGCTTAACGACAGATACAGAGCCAAGCTGCCAGTTCCGATTCCAATAGAAGTTATAATGGTAAGCTCCTCTTATGATTTACTTATTTTTCTACTCATGTGTCTTTCTTAAATTACTTGTAAGTTACCCTCTTCCAAATAAGAGTTATATACCATATTCAATTTTACACACGTGTGCGTGTTTTCATTTATGCAGACTATTATAACTTGTGGGGTGTCCTATGGCTTCAACTTTGAAGAGAGGTATAATGTTCAAGTTGTTGGCAAAATGGTTAGCGGGTAGGTTTGCAGTTCTTCAGAAATGTTTTCCATATATGTTTTCCCTCATCATATTTCATTTTATTTCATTTAAAATAATACCCACTGTCACATTTCAGATATGAGTCTCCTATTCCACCTAGCATCGAAGTCTTCCAGGAAAGTGCTCTGGAGGCCTTTCCTGTAGCCATAGTAGGATTTGCGGTGGCCTTTTCTGTGGCTAAAGTGTACTCTGTCAAACATGATTACCCCATTGATGGTAACCAGGTGAGCTCTATGATTGTCAAAGTTTCCAAGTTGGGCTCTGGTCTAAGAAATTGAGTTAATAACTTTGAGATTTGAATATAAAACAATGCTAATTTTCTTGCTGACTGGGGCATTGCCTAACCTGTTTTGGTTTTATCTTAGGAGCTTGTTGCGTTTGGGGTTAGCAACATATTCGGAGCAGCCTTCAGATCTTTTGCAGCCAGCACGGCTCTCTCGAGGACTGCAGTGCAGGAGAGCTCTGGAGGCAAAACACAGGTCAAAAAACAAACTCAAACACACTTGTCCTGAAATCTGCTCAGTCTGCTGTATATGCTCTCTACCATTTACTCACCTTATGAATACAGATTGCAGGGCTGATCTCAGCGATGATGGCAATGATTGTAACAGTGGCCCTCGGCTTCCTGCTGGAGCCACTTCCAAGGGTGAGATTGTTTTTACTTTGGTTTTAAAAATTTTTGTAAATAGTCTTGTGGTTTGATTATTGTGTTCATTATATACAATAATTATAACTATTTTACTTGATGGCAGTCTGTTCTGGGTGCCTTGGTAATCGTCAACCTTAAGGGGATGCTGATGCAGTTCAGAGAAATACCGTACCTTTGGATGAGAGACAGACCAGAATGTGTAGGTGCTCAAGGATTGTTGAAATCTCAACAGTGGTTCAAAATACAACTTTTAGAACTTCAAATACGAGTTTGAAAAAGTATTTAGCTCCTTGCAGATTTCTTCTGTCTTTGATTTTTTTCCTCACACTCGAATGAAACAATGTTCTGCTGCATAACCGCTGTGTGCCTCACTTAAGGTCTGGGAGGGGTAGATGGACATTCTTAATCAAGTTTTTCTGCTAGAGAGCAGTATTCATGGCTCCATCAATTATAACAAGTTGAGCAGGTCCTTAAGAAGCAAAGCGGCTTGAGACCATCACACTACCACCACCGTGTTTGATCACTGGTTTGAGGTGTTTTTTCTGAACTGCTGCATTAGTTTTATGAAAGGTATAGAGACATATCCCAATAAAATCATTTGAAAAGTGCTTTTTGTATTTGCTCTGATATAACAAAATTATCTGAAACGTTGAAGTGTGACAACAAACAAAAACAAAATAAATTTGTGAGGGGGGGCAAATACTTTTTCACCGTACTGTATTTGATTTTTTTTTTCTGCTGTTATGGTATTTCACTTCTGCGCTCTGTATGCAGGTGGTGTGGGTCGGAACGTGCCTGGGTGCCATTCTGCTTGGACTGGATCTTGGTCTGGCCTTGGGTTTGGGCGTAGAGCTTCTAACTGTTGTCTTCAGGGCTCAATTGTAATAATAAAATTTATGACATCTGACAAAAACTAAAAAAAAACTAAAAACTGTTGTACAGAATCAAAGAGATAGGAAGACATGATAGCATAAGCCAGTATGAGTACTGGAATGGATTTGCAGGGGTCCATTGCCATTTCTTGTGATATACAGGTCCTTCTCAAAATATTAGCATATTGTGATAAAGTTCATTATTTTCCATAATGTCATGATGAAAATTTAACATTCATATATTTTAGATTCATTGCACACTAACTGAAATATTTCAGGTCTTTTATTGTCTTAATACGGATGATTTTGGCATACAGCTCATGAAAACCCAAAATTCCTATCTCACAAAATTAGCATATTTCATCCAACCAATAAAAGAAAAGTGTTTTTAATACAAAAAACGTCAACCTTCAAATAATCATGTACAGTTATGCACTCAATACTTGGTCGGGAATCCTTTGGCAGAAATGACTGCTTCAATGCGGCGTGGCATGGAGGCAATCAGCCTGTGGCACTGCTGAGGTCTTATGGAGGCCCAGGATGCTTCGATAGCGGCCTTTAGCTCATCCAGAGTGTTGGGTCTTGAGTCTCTCAACGTTCTCTTCACAATATCCCACAGATTCTCTATGGGGTTCAGGTCAGGAGAGTTGGCAGGCCAATTGAGCACAGTGATACCATGGTCAGTAAACCATTTACCAGTGGTTTTGGCACTGTGAGCAGGTGCCAGGTCATGCTGAAAAAGGAAATCTTCATCTCCATAAAGCTTTTCAGCAGATGGAAGCATGAAGTGCTCCAAAATCTCCTGATAGCTAGCTGCATTGACCCTGCCCTTGATAAAACACAGTGGACCAACACCAGCAGCTGACACAGCAACCAGACCATCACTGACTGTGGGTACTTGACACTGGACTTCTGGCATTTTGGCATTTCCTTCTCCCCAGTCTTCCTCCAGACTCTGGCACCTTGATTTCAGAATGACATGCAGAATTTGCTTTCATCCGAAAAAAGTACTTTGGACCACTGAGCAACAGTCCAGTGCTGCTTCTCTGTAGCCCAGGTCAGGCGCTTCTGCCGCTGTTTCTGGTTCAAAAGTGGCTTGACCTGGGGAATGCGGCACCTATGGCCCATTTCCTGCACACGCCTGTGCACGGTGGCTCTGGATGTTTCTACTCCAGACTCAGTCCACTGCTTCCGCAGGTCCCCCAAGGTCTGGAATTGGCCCTTCTCCACAATCTTCCTCAGGGTCCGGTCACCTCTTCTCGTTGTGCAGCGTTTTCTGCCACACTTTTTCCTTCCCACAGACTTCCCACTGAGGTGCCTTGATACAGCACTCTGGGAACAGCCTATTCGTTCAGAAATGTCTTTCTGTGTCTTACCCTCTTGCTTGAGGGTGTCAATAGTGGCCTTCTGGACAGCAGTCAGGTCGGCAGTCTTACCCATGATTGGGGTTTTGAGTGATGAACCAGGCTGGGAGTTTTAAAGGCCTCAGGAATCTTTTGCAGGTGTTTAGAGTTAACTCGTTGATTCAGATGATTAGGTTCATAGCTCGTTTAGAGACCCTTTTAATGATATGCTATTTTTGTGAGATAGGAATTTTGGGTTTTCATGAGCTGTATGCCAAAATCATCCGTATTAAGACAATAAAAGACCTGAAATATTTCAGTTAGTGTGCAATGAATCTAAAATATATGAATGTTAAATTTTCATCATGACATTATGGAAAATAATGAACTTTATCACAATATGCTAATATTTTGAGAAGGACCTGTAGCTTTACCATAATTGTGAAGCTTATCATAGCCTTATCATCAGAAACATAAATATAACAATTTGATGCATTGTACCAGATTATATTCATATCTGCAGTCCCTTGGCAGGTCCAGATAAAAACAAAAGCTTAGAGATAATTTGGAATCAAGATACGAATAGTCAAAACAATGTACATGAGGACCATAAGCCAACATCATTACATACGCATGTAAACACAACAAAACACATTGTTTTCAGAACATCCTGATTAGTGACGGCAGCTCTGAGCCATCTTTAGCAAACTCTTTAAGATAGATTTGAAAGATCTAAAAGAAGTACTCCTAACACCTTCTGGCAGAAAGTTCTATTGATTTGATGCAGGTGGCAAACTTTTAAAATTCATGAAAAGGAATTTGAGAACGATTACCTTTTTAAAGTTCAGAAGGCAGAGTTTATCTGCAACTCTACAACAGTGGTATTGCATTGTATCCAGGATTTTAAAGTTCATTTATACACTCAGCAGGTCTTAATGTTGCAACGCTAGCCTGCCTCTAGATGATGACACAATAAGTCAAATGAATAAATATCTTGGCAGCATCAAGAGAAAAGCAACTCCTAATGTCTGAAACAAATTGGGATTTAATGTGTTAGTGAATTTATATATATATATATATATATATATATATATATATATATATATATATATACACAGACAGACAGACAGACAGACAGACAGACAGACAGACAGACAGACAGACAGACAGACAGACAGACAGATAGATAGATAGATAGATAGATAGATAGATAGATAGATAGATAGATAGATAGATAGATAGATAGATAGATAGATAGATAGATAGATAGATAGATAGATAGATAGATAGATAGATAGATAGATAGATAGATAGATAGATAGATAGATAGATAGATAGATAGATAGATAGATAGATAGATAGATAGATAGATAGATAGATAGATAGATAGATTTGGAGTATGTCTCTATCAGCTTGGCACATCTAGTGCACCTCTGAAGTCAGTTGGCTGCACTGGATTTTATTTAGGGGTTTTAAAGTACAAAGGGTTGAATACATATGCAAGCCACTTGACAATTCTGCACTGCTTTGTGTAGGTCCATCACATAAAATCCTGATAAAATACATGAAAGCTTTGAAGCAACATGGCAAAATCTGAAATATTATTAGCAGATTTGAATACTTAAAGCAGTGTATCACTGAGTATATAATTAGTATTTCTTCTAAGGGTTGTCTTTTATTAAGAGCGGTATTTTTGAAACATTGCTGTCTCTGTCTAGCCCCCGCTGTTCCATTTTGGCTAACATCCCTGGCACTGACCTCTACAAAGATAAGAAGGATTACCTGCAGGTGAGTTGGTAAAATAAAGCAACATTCCCTACGACCATACATTGAAATGAAAAAGTGCTTGCCCCCTTCCCGATTTCTTATTTTTTCGCATTTTTGTCATACTTAAGTGTTTCAGATCATTAAACAAATTTAAATATTAGTCAAAGACAACACAGTGAACACAAAATGCAGTTTTTCAATGAAGGCATTATTATTAATTATTGTCTGAGAACACGTGTGGCAAGAGAAAGTGAACTCAAGTGTGATAAACCACTGTTATGTTTTAACAGGGGTGGAGGGGGGCAATCATTTTTCACACGGTCATGTTTTTTTCTCCCTTACTAATAAAAACCTTCATTCAAAACTATTTTGTGTTTACTGTCTAGACACTGTCTTGCTAAAATTAAGAAATCAGGAAGGTATCATACTTTTTCTCACCATTGTACATGCCATGTCATTTCTGTACATCATCCATCCTTCCTTAGATATTTGAAACAGAGGGGGTAAAAATCTTCCGGATACCTTCACCAATCTTCTTTGCCAACATTGAGTTCTTCAGGAACAAGCTCATAGAAGCCGTGTGTATGAAGTTATACTGCCTTCACAAATGCCTCAATATGATTTTGTTTTGAATTAAAGGGTGAGCACAATTTCAAACTGTGTTTCAGGTTGGGTTCAACCCACTGAGGGTTTTACAGAAGAGGAACAAAGCGCTCAAAAAAATCAAGAAACTGTTACAGAAAAGGGATCATGACATCACAGAGGTGAAAACATATTTTAGTCATACAAAATATACAATACAAAGTATTAATGCTGCAGGTGTTCGGTGTGGTTGGACCCTCCTTATATTGTGTGTGCCCACACTGATCTCCTGCTGTATCCCTATACTGTAGAAATATTTATTGCCCTTTAACTTTTTCACATTTTGTCAGATTACAACCATGACTGGAGTTTATTTTATTATGATTTTATGTCACAGACCAAAAGATGGGAAAATTGTAATACAACCAAAGCATAGCACACAACCTAAACTGACAGGAAGGGCAAGACCCATGGTAACTCTGGGGGAGCTGCAGAGATCCACAGCTCAGCTGGTAGAATCTGCCCTTTATGGAAGAGTGAGAAAAAATACATTGTTGGAAGAAACCCAATAGAAGTCCCTTTTGCAGTTTGCCACAAGCCATGTAGGGAATACAGCAAACAAGTGGGAGAAGGTGACCTGGTCAGATGAGAAAAAAGCTTGACCTTTTTTTAGCCCACATGTTAAACATTCATCCCCTGGCTGCAACATGGTGGTGGTGGGGGAGGGGGTCAGCATCATGCTGTAGAGATGCTTTTCTTACTAATAATGTTATAAATGTTGAGTAAATCCAAGTAATTTTTTTTAAACTGATTCATGTTTATTATGCATCTGAAAAACATAATTCAGATATACCAAATAAGTGCAAAAAAATAATTGATACTTAGTACTTTTTTTAGATCAAATTTATTTAAATTAACTGATTATCTGGATGAAATAGATTTTTCTTTACCAATTATCTGAATTATATGATTTATATTGATTAATTTTGTGAGTGAAATTGATGCTATTTTTTCAAATATCTGGGTAAGATTGGATTCAATAAATCAAATAAGTTACAACTCATAACTTTGAACAATGTCAATTCAACACATTTTAAGTGCAGTTGTTATTTTTACATAAGTAAATTGTTCAAATCAGCTTTCAATTGGTACCACATGGCTTAAAATCTATTTGTTATTGTCACTTTGTTGCAATAATTTCTCTATGTTGAATGCAATAATATAATTGTTTGCTTGAATCAAAAGTCAGTTAACAAATGTAGAAAAACAACAAGCATTTATTTGTACAACACTGTTTACATACACGCTTTCCTTTTTCAAAAACATTTTTGTGTAAAAATGCCAAAAATTCCAAAAAACTGGCAAGGAATCCTGTAAGACAAGAATATGATTTGGTTTGGTTGTTCACCAACCAAACTGGCGCTCAAATAAATCATTAGTGAAAATTTAAGATTAATCTATTAACATGCAACATATATTCCTGCTGTACACAACAGAATCACAACAGCAAGCTTCTAAATAAGTAAGAAAATTTGGATTTTTCTGAACACACCTGAACATCAACTGCAGCACTGAAACTCATGTCACAGACATTTGAGATTAAACACCTACAATCTATGAAACATCAACATAGTTCAGCAGATAAAACCGAAGTACATTTTAAAATTGTTTTTATATAAGGTACTTTGAGGCCTGCAGAGTAATAAAATACTTCTAGAGGCAAATGAACGATCTTACTATTTGAGGCAAGCAAATTGCGTAGATTGAATTAGACCAGTGCTCACAACCAACACCTGCACAAAACAGAGATGACAATTCAGCAAAATATTGTCCATCTTATATTAGAAATTCAAGTGGAAGAAAACACAACCAGAAGAATCACAAAAAACAGGAGGAGTGTCTGGTTTGGCATCAGTGAAAGTGGACTTTGTTGTGTCACTAGCATCCATATATCCTAACCCGAAAAGTGCTAATAGTCTAATCCTGAAGAACCTCTGTGTTTTCAAAACACGACTCTCCCTGTCCAATGTATAACATCACATCATTTCAAATCAGTGTGGATAACATTTTTTCTGAGCAAGACTTGATGGCTTAGTTGCAGCACAATATATTGACTCCTCCGGTGTATTTAGAGGTGCTTTTCTTTAGCTAGTAGCTTGCTCTTGAGGCTCTTCACTTTCGGGGAAAGCTTTGACCAGTCTAGCTTGAGGAAAATTTCTGAAAGGCCTCCAAAGTGTACCAGAGATCTTTGGGGTATGCAAGATTCAATGCATAAGTCAAACCCATGAGCATGGCACAAGCCCTTGGAAAGTTGCCCAGATCAGTCAGGACCTTTGTTCCATCTATCACAATACCGATATCCTTTGTACCCTTTGACAGGTCAGTCTGGATGCTGTAGACCTTCATCACTTGTAGAACAAGGTCCTGTGCCACACTGTCTTCATCTACATCCTAAAAAAAGAACATTACGTATTTTAGAATGTAAAGCTAAAGGAGATGATCCAAAAAAATCATGAGATATGAATTTTAATTTACATCATACTCTCTAAAGAGCTGATCGGCAGATTCCCCAAGATACAACATCAGACACCTGATGATAGTTTATCTGGTAAAGTCAATGGAACCATTGCTAGAAGCCATTAATTAATTAATGCAGAACAACGTTTTATTCAATATTTTACACCTACCACATCGCTAATGTCAGTCGGTCTTGTAAAGCCAGAAACCATCACTCAGTCCTGACTGTGGCACCCTTTAAAACCCCCATGTAGACTTGAACGTTTTAAAGTACGTTATTCTTTTGGGCATATACTGTGCTCATCTGGATACAATCAGGAGAGGGCCCTCCTTCTCCAACAGTCGTCGGACATGATAGAGGTCTGCTTGCTTGAAATTTTATCCTTCCTCCCATCCGGGCCCCCTGTAGGCCAGGGCCGGGGGCGTGCCATCCTCCCAGCACCCCCTGAAGACCCGCCCATGTGCAGTACCTATACCTAGGTGCTCGGAGCAGGCAGCCGCAAAGACGTGCAAGGTCACCCACAATCTGCGCCCCGCTGACGGTGCCCCGGGTTGGTGTGCGGCGGGAGTCATGAAGTAAAGGAGTAAAAATGGCACAAGACGCTCATCAAACTTTCTACCGTCTATCCCCCTTCTTCCCCCACTGGCAGAAAGTGTGGGAAATGTAGGAAATTGGTACGCCAGACAAGGAAATCTCACCTGCGGACAGCACAGAGTCCGCGCTGTGCACAGTACGCCTTTATATGTGAGAGCCAACCTGTTAACCTCATCTCACATCAATGGCATCAGTGTAATGTTCTGTCACCACGACTTACAAGCAAAAGTCTAAAAACACGATAACACATAGTAAATGGGGGTTGAAAATGTGTTTGCAGTGCCGTTGTGCTCAATTGTTAGCTAGCTTGTTAAATTGGGAGAGGAATTGCAGACAAATTATGATAAACTGGATTAAATACTTAAAACTGACGGTAAACTTGTTAGATAAAGCAAAATAATGTCCAACTGCTGAGTAACAGATATATAAAGTGTTATTATTTAAGCCTCTTACCTTGAATGAATGGCAGCAAAAATTCAGCTTCGCAGTCAACTGGCAGTAGCAGACTTTGACGTGAGGCGCAATTTCTGGGGCGGAAGTGCGCAGCAATTAAATCCAAAGAGTTCCCATTGGTTAGAATTTACAGATTTTTTTGATACTGTTGACCTTACTCATAAAATATAATTCAATTCTACTCAGTAAATTTCAGCTGATACTATTTATAAAAAATAAGTAAAGTACAATTGATAAATTATTAAAATGTTTAGTAAATTAACATAATATACAAAAGTATACAGTCATTTGTTTTATGAATAGGCTAGCATTTGTTTTGTAAATTTTAATTTAGCCCAGTCACACTTTTTAGATGTAGTTAGCAAAGAGGAATTAGGAAATATTTCTGTGTCTAGATGTGCAAATCTAATAGAGAAGCTGGTAGTGACAAATTTAAAAAACATGCATGATTTTCCTTCCATTCAAAATTATGTGATAATTTGTGTTGGTCAATTACATGAAATCCCAACAAAATGCATTGGAGTCTGTGATAACATGACAAAATGTGGCACTGTAAAAGTCGTGTCTTTAGTTAATAATACTTTAATTGTGAAAAAATGTCTTGCCAATATGTTTGAATTCTCTATTTGTCTTTAATTTTACTTTCCATAAAAGAAAGGCTTAGAAAATTTGTTCTGGACTGCAACTGATGACACAGAGGAGCTGGACCTGCCAACAGATCTGAAGGACCTTCCATTTCAGATGAACTGGAACGCTGAGCTTCCTTCGGAGATCAGTGTTCCCAGAGTGAACCTCCACAGTCTGATCCTGGACTTCTCTGCTGTTTCCTTCTTGGACATTTCTGCGATGAAAGGACTCAAAATGGTAAAACAGCAAATCAAACTGCAGTACCATAAATCCACACTAGGAGGTTGATTTATAAGAACAGTGTTGGATTCATATTCTTCAGTTAATGCACCAAAGTATCAGAATTTATAGGCAGGAATGTTCCACTGTAGCGGTCCTCATTGCAGTAGTTCTGAAGGAGCATGAGAATCCAAATCCAAAAGCTGACCAATTTTTGTCTTCTTGGAGCTGATTATAGTTTTTTTTTAGCTCCTGATTCTCTATCTACTTTTTGAGAACTGACTACAGGGATCTAAATGGGGTCTGGTGAGCTTCTGGACCACAGGTTCTTACTTTTAAGCCACTTTGTTATCACTTGTAGCCTGGGCTTCACAATGCCAGAAAATTCAAACATCACGATTTGCTGTTGGCATGATACAGGGCTCATGGTAGTGGTAACTTTTTCTCCTCTGGAAGAATGATTTTCCAGATGTCCCAAACAATCGGGAGGAATTACCAGAGATAAATAATGCCCTGTATTCCTGCAGAAGTACTGATAGTCTCTCCTTGATGTTTTGTTGGGCAGAAGTTGCCTTTTGCTAGTTCTTGTTGCCAGGCTGTTATCTAAAGCTCTTTGCCTCCCTTTACCCATCATGCACCTGCTTCCAGTGTTGAGCCCTGCACTGGTGGCAACCCGATTCTGTGGTACAATACCAAGTGGGAGATTTTTCTGATGCTTGCTGGACATTTTGGGCTCATGTGGAAGTTTTTTATAATGCAGAAAAGTGTTCCTTTATCTCCAGTATTCTATCCAGCCATTTCCTTCCATGTGCGGCCTATTCTATAAAAAATTATGATGGCAGCTGCTTTTATTTGGAGGTAACACCTACTAATACAAGAAGGCAATGATACTAAGCACATCTGCCCTTTCTTTTACAGCAATTGTTCTACTGATGGAGGGATTTCGGTTGGAATCTTTAAAAATTTACCTATTATAGAAATATGTCATAACCTAGAGGTCAGAGGTAACAATAGTCTGCATCCAACACCTGTGTTAGAACCAATATTATTTAGTGCTGAATATGATCAACGCACCAGAGTTTTTGACACATTGGCACTGCAATATAGTCTACTTTTGCTTCTGTCTACAGGCATTTAAGGAGTTTATCCGAGTTGATGTGGAAGTTTACATAGTTTCATGTGACGGTGAGTTTAATTTACAGTCCCTTTGAAGATTTTTATCATTGTGTCCTCATTATCAAAGGACGTATATTATCAACACGAGTACTGATGTCTTGGCCACCCGAGACAAAAGTAAGGAGAGCAAAGTCTGCAGCTCAAACTGGAGTTCTGACAGTGAAGGATTAAATTGTGAATTATCTAGTTAGGAAGAGGGGGGCAGAAACCACAACCCTGTGGAGGAATTTGCAAGGACTTCACCACAGCGGTGAATTAAAGCTTGTGACAAAAACTAATTCATTACACAAGAATAGTAAAGATGGACAAGATTTCTGCTCCAGTTCTGACCAGCATTGTTGTTCTGATGTTCATGCCTCAGCATGAGTCACCAGAATATTTTATATTAACAACCTATGTAATGGTTGTGCAAGTCTAACTTTTCCTGCACCACTCTAGCATATTTCTCTGCTGCTCTAAACTTCCTCATACAATACCATAGCTTCTCTCTTGGTACTCTGTCATTCGATTTCTCTAGATCTACAAAGACACAATGCAGCTCTCTGACCTTCTCTGTATTGCTCTATCAGCATACTCGAAGCAACTATTGCATCTATAGTACTTTTTCTTGGCATGAACTTCATACTAAGAAGTCTGTCTTTTAGTCATGATTAAGTAAATTAATGTAACTGCTAAAAGACTATTCCAAGTCTGTATAGTAATTTACATTTCATATGCCTATCTGTTGTTAGTTTTCTAACATGTTGTTTGAACCTAAAAAAGTGTTAAGTGTAGGTATCACTGCACATGTGGAGGATGGAAGGGAAGCTAAAATACTAATCAGACAGCAGCTACAGTCAAACTCTCTTCTGCAGTTGGTTTAGACAGAGAGAAAGATTTTGTTGCCCGTGAAGCTAATTAAAATAAAATAGCTATGCATGCAGAGGTACCATGTGGAGAGAGTGAATATTAAGTGATGGAGTGAAGCTTTTACAGGAAGCAACTTGAAACTGAAATTAGTTTTTAAGTCAAGAAAGACTAAAGTCCTACTGGTTCTTGAGTTAAAACTGGTGAAACAAACATATATATATACATACAAATGTTATATATATACATATATATATATATATATATATATATATATATACACTGCTCAAAAAAATAAAGGGAACACTCAAATAACACATCCTAGATCTGAATGAATGAAATATTCTCATTGAATACTTTGTTTTGTACAAAGTTGAATGTTCTGACAACAAAATCCCACAAAAATCATCAATGGAAATTAAATTTATTAACCAATGGAGGCCTGGATTTGGAGTCACACACAAAATTAAAGTGGAAAAATACACTAGAGGCTGATCCATCTTTGATGTAATGTCCTTAAAACAAGTCAAAATGAGGTTCAGTATTGTGTGTGACCTCCACGTGCCTGTATGACCTCCCTACAAAGCCTGGAGATGCTCCTGATGAGACGGCGGATGGTCTCCTGAGGGATCTCCTACAAGACCTGGACTAAAGCATCCAACTCCTGGACAGTCTGTGGTGCAACGTGACGTTGGTGGATGGAGCGAGACATGATGTCCCAGATGTGCTCAACCGGATTCAGGTCTGAGGAACGGGCGGGCCAGTCCATAGCTTCAATGTCTTCATCTTGCAGGAACTGCTGACACACTCCAGCCACATGAGGTCTAGCATTGTCCTGCATTAGGAGGAACCCAGGGCGAACCGCACCAGCATATGGTCTCACAAGGGGTCTGAGGATCTCATCTCGGTACCTAATGGCAGTCAGGCTACCTCTGGCCTTGCAGCCCTCCAAAGAAATGCCACCCCACACCATTACTGACCCACTGCCAAACCGGTCATGCTGAAGGATGTTCCAGGCAGCAGATCTCTCTCCATGGTGTCTCCAGACTCTGTCACATCTGTCACATGTGCTCAGTGTGAACCTGCTTTCATCTGTGAAGAGCACAGGGCGCCAGTGGCGAATTTGCCAATTCTGATGTTCTCTAGCAAATGCCAAGCGTCCTGCACGGTGTTGGGCTGTGAGCACAACAACCATTTGTGGACGTCGGGCCCTCATACCATCCTCATTGAGTCGGTTTCTGACCGTTTGTGCAGACACATGCACATTTGTGGTCTGCTGGAGGTCATTTTGCAGGGCTCTGGCAGTGCTCCTCCTGTTCCTCTTTGCACAAAGGCGGAGGTAGCGGTCCTGCTGCTGGGTTGTTGCCCTCCTATGGCCTCCTCCATGTCTCCTGGTGTACTGGCCTGTCTCCTGGTAGAGCCTCCAGGCTCTGGACACTACGCTGACAGACACAGCAAACCTTCTTGCCACAGCTCGCATTGATGTGCCATCCTGGATGAGCTGCACTACCTGAGCCACTTGTGTGGGTTGTAGAGTCCGTCTCATGCTACCACGAGTGTGAAAGCACCACCAACATTCAAAAGTGACCAAAACATCATCCAGAAAGCATCGGTACTGAGAAGTGGTCTATGGTCCCCACCTGCAGAACCACTCCTTTATTGAGTGAGTCTTGCTAATCACCAACCGGCAACTTACCGGTTACAAGACGAACCCCTGCCACCATCGCCACTGTCACAAAGTTATGTATATATCTATATATATTTATAGATACATAAATACTTTTTTCTACCAACCCAGTTTGGAGATAAAACATAACCAAACTAGCCTTTTTTGACCTAACTTCCTCCTCACAAACAAGAGCTGTGGTCTGACTGTTTACTCCCTTCTTTAGCTGGTTGTAAACCATATAAATCATAGCTATGCTGTGAAATATGTTGTGTCACTTTCCCTCAACCTGGGTTTTTTTCTTCCCTTTAACCTGTTCCCTGTTTGAATTTCTTAATAGTTGTATTTGAAAATAATATTTATCTGTGGTTTTGCTGTCAAACAGATGCTAAATTAAGACTGCTAAAACTCCAACTGCAGATTGATGCAAAACACTCTAATACCACCCTTTGTATGTGTGGAATATACATCAACCAACCTAGAAGGGCCTGGTCCAAGATTTCAATTGTTCCGAAATCCTGGAGCAAAAACATTTTCCGACAGGGAGCTGATGTTTGTTGGCTGAGGAAATCTCTCCTCTTCTCCTGTTTAGTTCCACTGAGCTCATCCATGTTTCCTGCATGGATTATCTTTGCAGCTTAACCTCTCACTTCTTCCATTACCTGTGTCATATCTGTTATCAAGGTTGCTACAGATCAATATAAGTATTACTGCTGAAAAGGTATTTTAGTCAAGAAAAGTCTGTGTTCTATATATACCAACAGTACATAAGCATTGTGAGTCCAGATAACATGTTACCTTCCATATATGGCATTTACCTTTTTTAGGAGACATATCTGCAATGGCTTATTTGTTGTCAAAAAGCATCTTTACCATTACTTATCTGGTTTGAAAAACAATGACAAGGCTGACTAGTTTAATAAAATCATTTAAAATACTGCAACCATAACCTGTATTTACTGTTTACTTGTTTCAACAGCCCTCATTCTGGAGAAACTACACAGCTGCATGTTCTTTGATGATGAGATTCAGACATCCATGTTCTTCCCATCCCTGCATGATGCCATGCTGCATGTGCTTGAAAAACATAAGAACCACAGAACTGGCGATGTGGTAAGAAATACATGTGATTTGGTGAGATATTACTACATGATTTACTGAAGTGCATGTTTAAATTTTAAAATCATTATTCGCCTTCTTAGAAAACAAAACCTAGTTTGGTTATACACACAGAAGCAATGGTTTGGGCAACTATGGAACACATGCAGCCAATGGTAAACAGTCAGAGAAATTGGGGTGGTATCAGGGGTCAAGCAATATGTTTCTATCTGGTGACCTACATGCAATGTTTTCACTGCCTGTAACACTCTTGCTCTGCCATTGATTATTTCCCCTGGTGCCTGCCAGCATATGTCCAAATAGGACCATTCTTTCTGGGTGCTTAGGTTGATGGTTAACTAAAAAAACTACCACAATCAAATCAAATCTGCACAGTTGCTCATAGTTCAACCATAAACTTTATGTTCCATCCTTTGTCTCTACGGAAGAAAAGCTTTCCCTCAGCACAATGCTGCTACCAGCATGTTGGGAATGGTGTGTTTGAAGTGATTACATTTGTGTTTTACCTGACCACAGAAACCTTCTTTGACATCTTTGTTGTGTCCACTGCATATCTCCCAGCCAACCGTTTTCTTTCAACAGCGACTTTCTTCGTGCCGCTGCTCTTTTGTAAAAGCCAGATTTGTGAAGTGCACAACCAGTTTTCCTGTTGACTTTTTGTCCCACCTGATCTGCGATTCTCCGAAGCTCAAGAGTAAAATTGTCCTGTTGGTTTCTTCTCTGATTAATGCTCTCCTTGCCCAGCCTGTCCGTTAGGGTGGACAGCCATGTCTTAGTAGGTTTGCAGTTGTGCCACACTCTGATCAACTGAACAGTGCTCTGTGGTGCTCATTGCATATTATTTTAAAGCCTCACCCTGATTTAAACGTCTCCACAAATGTATCCCTGACCTTTCTGCTGTTCCTCGGTCTTCATGATATACCAAACAACTGTATTTACTGAGAGATTAAAGTACATACAAGTGGACTCCATTTACTAATTAGGCGACTTCTAAATTGGGTGCACTGGATTTTATTTAAGCGTGTCAGAGTAAAGGAGGCAGAATACGAATGTAGGAATCGCTTGAGATTTCCATTTATAAAAAAGGTTGGAAACCATGCATACTTTTCCTTCAACCTCACAATGATGCACTTCATTGTCTATCACTAAAAGCCCCAAATAAAATACATTGACATTTGTGGTTGTACTGTGACAAAATGAGAAAAAGTTAAAGCAGGATGGATATCCTTGCAAGTACCTGTACATAACATTACTTTGTTGTTTTTTTTCCTGTTTTCTTTGCAGTTGAAAGACACCAAACTGTAAAGGCGGGACTGCTGCAACCAGGAAAATCAACTCAATGAAAAATTACACTGGAATAGTTCAAGCTCCATTTTAATTATGTTCACTCACTGTGTACCACTGTGCATTGGTTTTTGCTTTACTGTTTGTTGTAAATGCAGTTTAAATCCTTTTTTTTCTTTAATATCCTCCCATTACAGACAATTTGATTTCATCTAACAAGCACTGTTATGCTGTTGTGAACAACTTCAGTTTTTCTAATTCACCGCAATAAGTGTCACATGATACACGGAAATGCATTAGTCACTCTGTTGTAATGGGTTTGTAAATATTAAACCAAGGCACCAAATATAGGAACTGTGCAGGAGAGAAAAAGCTTTATCAATAAACCTAATAAAATGTGTCAAGCAAGTATATTGGAATAAATAAAAGTAAAATATCTCCTTTGGGGGGTGTCCTGTGACCTATTAGTGCCGGTCCCAAGCCCGGATAAATGCATAGGGTTGTGCTAGGAATGGTGTAAAACTTTTGCCACATCTACCATACACATCGGGAACATGATCTCAACATCGGCTCGGTCGGGCCCGTGTTAACGACCACCACTGGTGCTGGTGACCAACAGAGTACCAGTGGAAATTTGGCTACTGTTGGTCAGCAAAGATGAGAAAAAAGACGTGTCCGTAGGTAGAGAGAAACGAGGAAAGGTAAGAACTTCATACAATGAAGTTCATGCCAAGTACTACGGATGCAATATTTGCTTTGAGGATGTTGATAGAGGACAGGGAAGGTCAGAGGGAGGTGCATTGTGTTTATGTAGATCTAGAGAAATCATTTGACACGGGGCCAAGAGAGGAGCTGTGCTGTTGTATGAGGAAGTCTAGAGTAGTAAATTAATGTTAGAGTGACGCAGGGCAGGTATGACAGAGGAGTTCAAGGTGAGAGTAGAACTGCATCAAGGATCCGCTCTGAGCCCCTTCTTGTTTGCTTTGCTGACAGGTTGACAGATGAGCATCAGCGGGGAATGAAAGGTGTACAAAACGGTGATGAAACCAGCAAAGTTCTATGGTTTAGAGACAGTGGAACTGAGGAAGGGACAGGAAGCAGAGATGAAGTTGTTGAAGTTCTCTTAGGGAGTGACGATGATGGACAGGATCAGGATTGACATCAGAGAAAAGCTCATGATGTGTTGGAGATACAACCAGAGAGACCAGATGGTTTGGACATGTAAAGAGGAGGGATAGTGAGTACATTGGTAGAAGGATGCTGAGGTTGGAACTGCCAGCCAGGGGGCCTAGAGGAAGACCTAAGAAAAGATTTATGGATGTAGTGAAAGAAAAGATGCAGAAGATAGGGTTAGATGAGAGATGGCTCACTGTGGCAACCCCTGAAAGGGAAAAACCAACAGAAAAAGTAGTAAAACAAGAGAAAGTGTTCAGTTGGCTTTCTCCATCACACTACACAAATACTCCATTTTATAATCAATTTAATTACAAAGTGAACAAGTATGGACAGATTCTATCTGAAATGTTGCACTGGTTCAGAAGCAGGCGATGGAATTACAATCAAACAAACAGGAGAAATCATCCACCATTAAACATTTACTGTGAATTGTTTTAACATCTTTAAATGTATGCAACATCAGTTGACATATATACAGATATTTACCACAGGTCATTAAAAAAGAAGAAATTCCTGCTTTTGTCAAGGTCTTTAATATGTTCAATAGGAGGTTTAACTCAAATGTGCACATTTGGGACAGGTTCAACAAAATCAAAGTCCTACATTACTTAGACAAGCTGTATGAAAATCGAATGACACTGACTGTTATCCATACAAGCAGTTGGCAGCTTACTGATAGTATGGCCTATAGCGGCCCTGATCCGGGTGGTGTGGCCCTGGCATTTGACCCTGTGGAGGGGGACCCTGCATCCGTGGAGGTGGTGGTCCTCTCGGAGCAGGCCACATCCCGGGGCTAAGCCCTCCTGGCTGGCTGAAAGGGGGACTAAGGGTGCCCTGGTCCTCAGGAAACTGCTGCATGGAGGTGGGGTTATAGTGATGTGGTGGGGGGGCATTAACAGGAGGTCCACTGTGTTGTGGTGGAGGTCCAGGGGGTGGGTGGTTAATATAAGGGGGTATCTGACCCATGATGTGCCCTGGTGGGGGGGTGATGGGTGGCGGGGCTCCTGACATTGGGGGAGGAGGGGCCTGGCTGTACACCATGTGTGGGGTTCCAGAGGCCTGAGAGGGATGCTGCATTGGGTGACTAATAGGAGGAGGAGGGGGAGGAGGCGGTCCAAAGTTATGTTGTGGTGGCGCCATCATGTGATGGGAGTGAGTCACTACAGGAGGCTGGCCAGGATAGTCCCCAGGGTGGTGGTGAGGGGGCTGACCAGGGCCTGGACCAGCAGAGAGGGGCTCCCGAGAGGAGGAGTCATCATGGATAGGCACAGTGATGAGATTGCTGTGTTTTCGTGTCGTTACCGTGGAGATGCGGAATGTCTCAGGCCCCAGAGCAGAAGGTGGAGGTGGGCCTTCATGAGGGTTTGGTGGTGGTGGCTGGCTGTACGGGTCGTGGCTGCTGTGCTGGAGCGGGCTGGGGAGGTGAACGTGACTTTTCGGAATCTGAGGTGGAGGCACACGGAACCTCTCGGGGACATCGGGCACTGGGGGCAGGTGTAGAGGATCCTGGCGGGAGGCGGAGGACTTGGCTGCTCTCATGTGCCGGTGGTTGACATGGGCCTGGAGGTCACGCTGGGACAGGTAGGTGCGCTTGCATCCCGGCACAACGCTGCACATGAAGAGGGAGCCTCGCTGGCACTGCTCGATGCGCTGAACAGGATCCGTGCAGTTATAAAGATTTAGCCTGAAAACAGAGAGAGAAGCTGAGCAATTCAAAGAAGGACTTGATAAACCCAAACAAAAAGAAAATTGGAAAATGAGTCCAAAACATAAATTAAAAACATTAAAAGCCAAACATTAATAACTTTAAAATGGCTCACCCTGGGCACATCTTCTCTCCTTTCTTCTCATGTAGCAAAGCACAGTCATAGCAGAAGACATGTTTGCAGGGGATCTGAGACGTTAAAGGGACAGTATTAGAGAGTAGAATCCCAACAAATATAGCTGCATCTCAATTAATTACAACATCAGTGAAAAGTTCATTCTTTTGAATGATTCAATTCAAAAAGTGAAACTCTTTAATTCTATCATTAACTCTGAGGTGGTCTATTCAAAGTGTTGATTTCTGTTCAAATCAGTGTGCAGACTTTTCAGACATTTCTGTATTAAAAATTAGAACATTCTAAGTGCAAATATTACAAAAGAGAAAAAGTTAAATGTAAAGACAAAGAGATGTGATGAATATGATTCTTTCAAACTTACTGAAATAAATTTTTAATCACATTCTAATTTATTGGGATGAATATTTACGCAACTACAGGTCCTTCTCAAAATATTAGCATATTGTGATAAAGTTCATTATTTTCCATAATGTAATGATGAAAATGTAACATTCATATATTTTAGATTCATTGCACACTAACTGAAATATTTCAGGTCTTTTATTGTCTTAATACGGATGATTTTGGCATACAGCTCATGAAAACCCAAAATTCCTATCTCACAAAATTAGCATATCATTAAAAGGGTCTCTAAACGAGCTATGAACCTAATCATCTGAATCAACGAGTTAACTCTAAACACCTGCAAAAGATTCCTGAGGCCTTTAAAACTCCCAGCCTGGTTCATCACTCAAAACCCCAATCATGGGTAAGACTGCCGACCTGACTGCTGTCCAGAAGGCCACTATTGACACCCTCAAGCAAGAAGGTAAGACACAGAAAGAAAATTCTGAACGAATAGGCTGTTCCCAGAGTGCTGTATCAAGGCACCTCAGTGGGAAGTCTGTGGGAAGGAAAAAGTGTGGCAGAAAACGCTGCACAACGAGAAGAGGTGACCGGACCCTGAGGAAGATTGTGGAGAAGGGCCGATTCCAGACCTTGGGGGACCTGCGGAAGCAGTGGACTGAGTCTGGAGTAGAAACATCCAGAGCCACCGTGCACAGGCGTGTGCAGGAAATGGGCTACAGGTGCCGCATTCCCCAGGTCAAGCCACTTTTGAACCAGAAACAGCGGCAGAAGCGCCTGACCTGGGCTACAGAGAAGCAGCACTGGACTGTTGCTCAGTGGTCCAAAGTACTTTTTTCGGATGAAAGCAAATTCTGCATGTCATTCGGAAATCAAGGTGCCAGAGTCTGGAGGAAGACTGGGGAGAAGGAAATGCCAAAATGCCAGAAGTCCAGTGTCAAGTACCCACAGTCAGTGATGGTCTGGGGTGCCGTGTCAGCTGCTGGTGTTGGTCCACTGTGTTTTATCAAGGGCAGGGTCAATGCAGCTAGCTATCAGGAGATTTTGGAGCACTTCATGCTTCCATCTGCTGAAAAGCTTTATGGAGATGAAGATTTCATTTTTCAGCACGACCTGGCACCTGCTCACAGTGCCAAAACCACTGGTAAATGGTTTACTGACCATGGTATCACTGTGCTCAATTGGCCTGCCAACTCTCCTGACCTGAACCCCATAGAGAATCTGTGGGATATTGTGAAGAGAACGTTGAGAGACTCAAGACCCAACACTCTGGATGAGCTAAAGGCCGCTATCGAAGCATCCTGGGCCTCCATAAGACCTCAGCAGTGCCACAGGTTGATTGCCTCCATGCCACGCCGCATTGAAGCAGTCATTTCTGCAAAAGGATTCCCGACCAAGTATTGAGTGCATAACTGTACATGATTATTTGAAGGTTGACGTTTTTTGTATTAAAAACACTTCTTTTATTGGTCGGATGAAATATGCTAATTTTGTGAGATAGGAATTTTGGGTTTTCATGAGCTGTATGCCAAAATCATCTGTATTAAGACAATAAAAGACCTGAAATATTTCAGTTAGTGTGCAATGAATCTAAAATATATGAATGTTACATTTTCATCATTACATTATGGAAAATAATAAACTTTATCACAATATGCTAATATTTTGAGAAGGACCAGTACATACCATCCGTCCGTACAGCTGAATGGGGAGACCACATTTGTCACAGAAGTGAATGGGAACTTCATCCCTTTCACCGATCAAATTTAACTGTTGGGAAAGTGACAAAAAAGTGACAATATGCTTGAATCCACTTAGTATTAAGCAAATAACTATATCAACACTTTAACTAGTCCACAGGGAACCTACCTTGTAATCCCAAAATAGTGGCTGGGGATATCTCCTCTGACTCCCAAATACATCTCCAGCTTTGGTGCCACAATCAAACCTCTCCTCTTGCTTGAAGCTAAATTTATCTAGAAGATATCAGAAGAAGAGCCTTTTTGATGCAGGGCTGAAAGACTGGGAAAGCTTTAGAGAACAGCCCTGGAGCGAAAATCCGAAATGACAAATATGCAAATATTTATATGGAGTTGTATAACATTCAAAAGCAAGGACACATTCATTAGTATGAACCTGAACTGCAATTTTTCCTTCTGAAATGAAAAGTTAATGATGTAATCCTGTACAGAGAATACAAAAAAGGGTAAATCCAAGTCCTAAAACCAAAAGGATTTTGGCATCAGCAACACAGAGTTTTTCCAAAGTGAAAAGGTCGTTCTCGACTCTCCGAAAACGACGTTCCGCCACAATCAGGGAGCCAGCGATGGTCAAAGTGGGACTCCAAACAACAAAGCGACTATGAAGCAGCTAAACAACTCTTCCTGTAAATGTTGCCCACATTAATTGGAACAGCAAGAAACATTTTACATGCTGTTGAATTTGAAAAAGTCTGTGTGTTCGTTGATCTGAGACCGACACAAACTACTTCTCTCAGATGGGCATTAAATGGTGCTCAGGATTTGGTTGCTCCTCTGTTTAACCCGCTTCACTTGCTAAGGTGTACACTATATCCCTAAGAGGAGAGCTCGACCTTACAGGGCATACATGTTTTATACCATAGATAATGTGTGGCAAAAGTACAATGATCGGATGTAGAGAGGTGTGGTGGAGTCCATGGATGAGGCTGACTGGTTTCCAGGGAGATTGTCAGTGGAGTCTGATGGGTCAGACCTCAGGCCCTCCTTCATAGAGATAAAACTTGTCTTGATCCCTGCGTAAATGCAAGCTACTATCAATTAGGGTTAACTTGACCCATGCACAATGCAGCCAACAGCAGTTGTTTTCTCCAGTACTCATCTCACCGCAAGTCTTCACACCCCCATTCCCCTCACAAGACTTTATTCCACCTCAACAGTGCCAATTGTCACATTGCCAACAAGTCATATCAAAACAGAGGCTCAGCAAGCTAACTTTAGCTTAACCACCTCAGCAAAGTTAATAATAGTCAATGTAATGTTCTCAAACAGACATTCCTCGCATTCTGCCACTAACCATTGCCATTTGGACCTTAAATATGAAGCTGAGCATGAGAACCCCTGCTGTAGCAACTCGCCATGCTGGGAGACCGTTTAGCTAACCAGATCAAACTATATTCTCTCCAAAGCTTTTGTTATAACCAGCTCATATATATAAGCTTTTTATGATAAAATCATTCTTCATGGATTATCCCAACAATGCTGACCAGCATTTATAAACAAGCTATAAACAGGAGTTACACACACAGGTTTAAGTTGAATTTCTAAACATCAGCCGGAAAAACACAAGAACCAGTGATGTTTATATACAGAGTCGCAAATTCAGAAGGCACATATGTAAACGCTGCTATATGCAGCACAATCACACAGACAACATCTGGTGTGGTTTAACCAAGCTCTAATTTCTGACACATTAAATGCAACTTTTATAACCAGAAATTGTGAAATTAAGATCAGTTTAAAATTTGCAACTATCAAAAAGTGTTCCTAAGAAGGGAGGGATGGAGGAACAAAGCAAGGAAGGAAGAAAGGAAGGAAGGAAGAGCATTAGAAACTGAATAAGGGAACGAAGTCTCTAAAAATAAAGAGTTTTCCATGATCTTATTTTCTTTTACCATACTAAGTCCAGCATGGAAAATACTGAATTTAAATTCCATACTTTTTTAGACTTATCCAGACATGTGGTTCACCAATGGAACACAAGTATGAGCAACAAAACTTCAGCGTAGCTTCTTTTAAACTATGGTTACATTTATCTACACTTGTTGCTAATAGGCATGTCCAACTGAGCACCATCCCTACCATCCTCTCCAGAGTTACTTTTACAGGGCCTGCCGCCGGGTCTCTGGGTGCGCGGCGGAGGTTTGCTTCTTAAGGGCGGCTTCGACAGCAGCTTAATGGGAATTTGTCTGCGAACATCCAGGTCACTCAAACTCCCTGATCCATCGCCTCCTAGAAGATCATTTTCTGTTGATGATAAAGGTCACACATAAAGGTAAAGAAAGTTAATTTGACTCTAAAAGTAATCACAGTGTAAAGGTGGTGCAACATCAACACAGATGTGACAGAAGAAGAATTTCTCTGATAAAACATAAATTCATAGTACATTTAATATATGGTATTACAAATGAAATTCTGGGTATATGAGTGTGATACTATAGCTAAGGTTCACCCAATAAAAGATTTTTTGTTATATATGTCAACAGCAGGGCAATAAATACATAAATAAAAGACAATCCTGGGAGAAAACCTGTTAGAGCCGGCAGACTGGAGTGGAGAAAAAAAAAAAAAATGACATATTTGTCAAAAATGTTGAAAACCTTACATTTTCTTTGCTTCCACTTCACAATATGTGCTACTTTGTTGTATTCACAAAGCAGTGTGCATATAAGAAAAGATTTATGTAATTGTATATAAATACTAAATGAAATGTGATATAAGCGGCAATATATTACTAATATAAGTGCAGAATAACAATAATGGTGTAAGTATATTAAGATCACAATGATGTTCAAAATTTGTATCTAAGTACAAAAAGCCAGTGAGTAAAATTGCAATATATTACCAATTTTCACGGAGACAATAATAAGGGTTTAAATGTAATAAGTTAAAATAAAACTACAATCACACGTAGTAAATGCCAGTATACAACTTGGTATAAATTGTAATGTAATAATAGTCTTGATGAACAAAATGGTAACAGCAGTGGTATACATTTAATACTACTACTAGTAATAACAGCGTCTACGTTTTTTACATTTAACTCATACATTTGGTGTGTTTTGTCTATCTTAATTATGTCAAAAATAACTTTTTTAAAGCACTTTATCTTTGTGGCGTTTTTAATCAGGCTTTAAGGTAACTACCTAACACCTATCGCAGACTACCAACTGATCTCGGACACCGACAGATTTAAATTTAATGTAAGAATGTAACCAGAGCAACTCGAGATCTTTTTACTGTGAAGTAAGCGGGAAAGCTGAGAATGACTCTTAAAACTCCACAGAAATTCAGACAAGTACACACAGCGTGGACGGTTAGCCGCATCCGCTAACATTGGTCAGGTAGCATTAGCGGCCTAACTATAGAAACCAATTTAGCTCCAACTATCGTGTGAACATAAATCACGAATATTCGAGGTAATAATTGCACAATGCACCGTCTAGTATAACAGAAAGCTATTCAGACTGGAAACACTTAACGCCTAAAGTGTGTCAGTATAATGATGCAGGTTTAAATAACTGTCGCTAATAGTTTTTAGCTTCCTGTAGCCATGCAAGCCTTAACAGAACACTAAAAGGTAACGAGACTTCTCAGCCAAGGCATTTTCTAAAATGACAGTTCGCGTTAAACGCAATAGCAATAAATAGAACGTAAACAGCACTATGGAAAATGGAAACAAAAAAAAAAAAAAAAAAAGCTTTGCTAACAGCGGCTCGGCTTAGCATTTTGCTTACCGCCTTGATCCATGATCCTTCGAGAGAACACAATGCATTATGGGATACGAACGACCGGATAGGAAATCCAACGAAAGGCAATAGATGAATTTAAGGATTTTTTAAATGCAACATATACAACAATATGTGGTAAATAACTGCATGTGCAAGCAAATGTGGTTTAAACAAACTACGAACAGTCTACTAAACACACAGACTGTGACAAAAGCAAAAAAAAAGGTAGGCCAGAATAAATAAATACGGGAAATCAAATATTTTAAAGACATCCATAATGAAGCTGCAATTTACTTGACATGACCATTAGTGATGTGTACACCGAAATATTTAGACGAATTGATGGGAGTACCGTATGCTGCCACGAGGTGGCAGTCATGTATAGCCAGCCTACCAGGCCTCTACAGCCTTAATTAGGCCTGAGCAGTTGCGAAGGCCTATTGTAATCAGTGTTTATTACTATTTTTCTCCGCCGAAAAGAAGGGTCATTTTGGAGGCCTAAACATATACGAAAACTCACCGAATCTTGCACATGCATCAGGCCTGGTGAAAAATTGCGTATTTTAAGGGTTTCACCAAAGTCGCAATAAAAATGGCTCAACAGCGCCCCCCGACATTTTCAAAAAAGCCTCCGCATTGACTTTTATCGTACAGTTATGAAATTTGGTACACGTGTAGAACTCCCTGAGACCGACCTAAAACTCTCTTGCACCCACTTCCTACGCCAAACAAGAAGTCGGCCATCTTGGATGAAGTTTCAATTTTGACCCTATTTTTGCCGTTTATACCCTCCGTATTTGATTGAACTCGTACATATTTTGATCAGTCTGCTTGAAATTTGGTCAGTTTGCTCAGAAGGGATGGGGGATCTAAAGTTATCAAAATTGTGAGTTTTTGAGCATGCTGAGGGGGCGGAGCCAGACCTCAAAGTTTGACGACTTGTCAAAAAAATATAAATTTTTATAGCTGTTACAAGGAAAGTCGCAGACACACAAAATATTCTGGTATTGATCCACATCTGGCCCCAAACAATATTCAATGGTCACATCCTGCCATCATCTAAACCCCGTCTCTGACAACAGGTAGTACCATGTTTTACTGTGAAAGGTCCAAATTTCACCCCTGTTACCTAATCAACATGAAACTGTCCCTAGTGACAGATAACAAGATGGTCTAAGTTGGTTTGGAACACAGAGACTTTAGGCGGGAGGGTGTGGCCGCTTGACGAAGTGAGATGTCATGCCATGGCCTTACGTTTGCCTCTGATTTCCAAATTTTTTAGCCGATCACTACCAAACTCAATTTGATTGATATTGGTCCAGCCCCCTAAAGATATCCAGTGAAACAATAGGTGGGCGTGGCCTAATTACTCAACAGCGCCCTCTAGAAGCACTAAAAAAACCAGCCCCAAGGCATGTTTTGTCCAAGGTTTATGAAATTCGGTACGCTTATGTAACTTCTTGGGACCTACAAAAAATCTCTTGGACCAATTCTCCAAACCCCACAGGAAGTCGGCCATTTTGGATCAAAGATGCCATTTTGTCTTGTTTACGCACATCGAATCTGAGCAAACTCCTCCTACAGCTTTCAACGTACAGACCTCAAAATCATTGAGTACAGTTTTAAGGCATTGGGGATTCAAATTTATCAAAACCTTTCTCCTACAGGAAAGTATGTGGGTGGCCATGCCTCAAAATCTGACGTCTCGCCATAAAACACGAAACTGTTATATTTCCTACAAGGAAAGTCATAGAGACACAACTTTCTGGGATTGATTCATATTCAATTCAATTCAATTCAAAAATACTTTATTAATCCCAAAGGGAAATTAAATGTTGTTATAGCTCATATTATGAAGGTTTCCTCAAAGAGCCGTTGTAGATGCTGATGGCTGTGGGCAGGAAGGATCTCCTGTAGCGCTCCGTCTTACAGCAGATCTGAAGAAGCCTCTGACTGAGGACAATCTGTTGTTGTAGGACAGTCTCATGAAGAGGATGCTCAGGGTTCTTCATAATGTACTTCCTTTTATGAAGAATCCTTCTTTCCACAATGATCTCCTGAGGTTCCAGAGGAGTCCCCAGAACAGAGTCAGCCTTCTTTATCAGCTTGTTGAGCTTTTTTAAGTCCCTGGCGCAGATGCTGCTTCCCCAGCAGATGATGGTAGAAGAGATCACACTTTCCACAACAGACTTATAGAAGATATGCAGCATCTTGCTGCAAACACCAAAGGACCTAAGCTTCCTCAAGAAGTACAGTCTGCTCTGTCCCTTCTTGTAGATGGCTTCACAGTTGCATCTCCACTCTAGTCTGTTGTCCAGGTGAACACCGAGGTATTTACAGGTCCTTCTCAAAAAATTAGCATATTGTGATAAAGTTCATTATTTTCCATAATGTCATGATGAAAATTTAACATTCATATATTTTAGATTCATTGCACACTAACTGAAATATTTCAGGTCTTTTATTGTCTTAATGCGGATGATTTTGGCATACAGCTCATGAAAACCCAAAATTCCTATCTCACAAAATTAGCATATTATTAAAAGGGTCTCTAAACGAGCTATGAACCTAATCATCTGAATCAACGAGTTAACTAAACACCTGCAAAAGATTCCTGAGGCCTTTAAAACTCCCAGCCTGGTTTATCACTCAAAACCTCAATCATGGGTAAGACTGCCGACCTGACTGCTGTCCAGAAGGCCACTATTGACACCCTCAAGCAAGAGGGTAAGACACAGAAAGAAATTTCTGAACAAATAGGCTGTTCCCAGAGTGCTGTATCAAGGCACCTCAGTGGGAAGTCTGTGGGAAGGAAAAAGTGTGGCAGAAAACGCTGCACAACGAGAAGAGGTGACCGGACCCTGAGGAAGATTGTGGAGAAGGGCCGATTCCAGACCTTGGGGGACCTGCGGAAGCAGTGGACTGAGTCTGGAGTAGAAACATTCCAGAGCCACCGTGCACAGGCGTGTGCAGGAAATGGGCTACAGGTGCCGCATTCCCCAGACCTGGGCTACAGAGAAGCAGCACTGGACTGTTGCTCAGTGGTCCAAAGTACTTTTTTCGGATGAAAGCAAATTCTGCATGTCATTCGGAAATCAAGGTGCCAGAGTCTGGAGGAAGACTGGGGAGAAGGAAATGCCAAAATGCCAGAAGTCCAGTGTCAAGTACCCACGGTCAGTGATGGTCTGGGGTGCCGTGTCAGCTGCTGGTGTTGGTCCACTGTGTTTTATCAAGGGCAGGGTCAATGCAGCTAGCTATCAGGAGATTTTGGAGCACCTCATGCTTCCATCTGCTGAAAAGCTTTATGGAAACGAAGATTTCATTTTTCAGCACGACCTGGCACCTGCTCACAGTGCCAAAACCACTGGTAAATGGTTTACTGACCATGGTATCACTGTGCTCAATTGGCCTGCCAACTCTCCTGACCTGAACCCCATAGAGAATCTGTGGGATATTGTGAAGAGAACGTTGAGAGACTCAAGACCCAACACTCTGGATGAGCTAAAGGCCGCTATCGAAGCATCCTGGGCCTCCATAAGACCTCAGCAGTGCCACAGGCTGATTGCCTCCATGCCACGCCGCATTGAAGCAGTCATTTCTGCAAAAGGATTCCCGACCAAGTATTGAGTGCATAACTGTACATGATTATTTGAAGGTTGACGTTTTTTGTATTAAAAACACTTTTCTTTTATTGGTCGGATGAAATATGCTAATTGTGTGAGATAGGAATTTTGGGTTTTCATGAGCTGTATGCCAAAATCATCCGTATTAAGACAATAAAAGACCTGAAATATTTCAGTTAGTGTGCAATGAATCTAAAATATATGAATGTTAAATTTTCATCATTACATTATAGAAAATAATGAACTTTATCACAATATGCTAATTTTTTGAGAAGGACCTGTATACTCCTCCACCACCTCCACTTCTTCTCCCATGATGGAAATAGTTTTTGACTTATTCCTGTTTCTCTGAAAATCTACAATCATCTCCTTTGTTTTAGTCACGTTCAAAATGAGATGATTGTTTCCACACCATGCCACAAAGCGGTCCACCACCTTCCTGTACTCAGCTTCTTGTCCATCTCTGATCCACCCCACGACTGCAGAATCATCTGAGTATTTCTGCAGATGACAGGAGTTTGTCTTGTACTGGAAGTCTGAGGTGTACAGAGTGAAAAGGAATAGTGAGAGTACAGTCCCCTGTGGTGCTCCTGTGCTGCTGACTACCTGGTTAGACTCACAACCCTTCAGTCTCACAAACTGTGGTCTGTTTGTCAGGTAGTCTTTGATCCGGGAGATTGTTGAGGCCTCCACCTGAGTCTTCTGGAGTTTCTGACAAAGCAAATCAGGTTGGATTGTATTAAATGCACTGGATAAATCAAAGAACATGATCCTCACAGTGCTGCTGGCTTTGTCCAGATGAAAGTGGGTTTGTTGAAGCAGGTGTATGATGGCATCTTCAACTCCAACTCCACAGCGATAAGCAAACTGAAGGGGGTCCTGATGGTTTACTGTTTGCTTACTCAGTTGGGTCAACAGGAGTCTCTCTAGGACCTTCATGATGTGAGATGTCAGGGCAACAGGTCTATAGTCATTGAGGACTGATGGGTGAGTTTTCTTTGGTACCAGAACAAGACAGGAGGTCTTCCACAACACCGGAACCTTCTTCTGGGCCAGGCTAAGGTTGAAGAGGTGCTGCAGAATCCCACAGAGCTGCTCTGCACAGGCCTTCAGGACTCTAGGGCTGACATGATCTGGACCTGCAGCCTTATTCCTATTCAGTCTCTCCAGTTGTCTCTTCACCTGACTTCTTGAGACACACAGGTGGAAGGGGGAAGCAAAGGAAGCATCAGCATCTTCTGATATGGTTGAAGGCAAATATGTAGAAGCAGAAGGGTCTAGGGCTGAGGTGGAAGATAAAAAATGTGAGGTGTTACTGGACAGCTGTGGGTCCTGTGACTCTAAATTGCACATGCATGGTCCGATTTACTCCAAAGTGAATATGGTGGATCTTTGTCAGACTCCAAACAGCTGATTACATTGGAATTTGGTTTAACGGCGCCCCCTAGGACATGTCAAGTGCTCTATCTCCTTCATACATCATCTGATCCAGTTGCAATATAGTATACATCATGATGATCCATGCTGAACATGTTGACACAGTCAATTGATGACATCACTTTAGCCCTGCCCACTAAGAAACAAGTGAGTGTAGCTTCCATTAGGAAGGTCAGATTTACCCCAAACTGAATATGGTTGATCTTTGTCACCCCCCAAACAGCTCTATTGGATTACATTAAAATTTGGATCAACAGCGCCCCCTAACACACTTCAAGTGTTCTATCTCCCTCATACATCTTTGGATCCACCTCAAATTTTCTATGCATCATTGTGGATCAATGCTGAACATGTTGACACAGTCAATTGATGACATTACTTTAGCCCCGCCCACTAACAAACAAGTGAGTGCAGCTTTCATCAGAAAGGTCAGATTTCTGCCAAATTTTGAATGCTTCTCGCCAGACCAGAACTCTGCATGACCGAAGATCATATGACATGTTGCTCACAGTCACCCTTAGTGGTGACGTTTGGAATTGAATGGTGGCCTCATTGGTGGCGTGTAGGCGGCAATGCCAAGCTGCACAGGCCGAGTTGCGCTGAGCTGCGAGAGCCTTCAATTCTGCTTGCAGCTTTAATTTGAACTTAAATCCATTGGTAAACAAACAATGAGGGTGTAACCAGTGCAATATTTCTAATACCGATGTAGCGTCACCTGTTTGTTGGCCAATGATTGTATGGGTGTCAGAAAAAATTCAGGATCACTTATTTATACTTTTAATAGGAACTCATAGGGAAATCATGGAGATGTGCATGAGAACTATTAAACCCAGTCTCATTGTATGTGGAACGGTGACATTTTTCAGTCTCGTTTAGAGATTGAAGCAGTAATTTTCACCTCATAGCTTAAAATGTAACAGACTGACATCAAATCTTCTTGTAACCCTTCTTGTTGGTAATGATTTCTGAATTTTAGAGTAAGGGAGATAAAGGAGAGGTAAGATAATGGAGCACTAGATATGAATCAATCGGTGGGAAGCTCCTCTGCACAATCAGAGATAAGCCAAAAATCTATCCTAGCCCTGCTTGAACAATTAGTTTTAATATTCGGGTACCTAAGCTTCAAATCTTTGATGGTTATAGAGATTTCAAGCAATACCTTATCATTTAGGTTGGATTACAACACATAATTTTTGCTTGTAGCCCATGTGTAGGATTCGTCTGTGCGTAGTGGCTCTTCATGTGCTGACTCCAGCCTCAGTCCACTCCTTGTGAACCTCCCCCAAATTCTTAAATGGATTTTGATCGACAGTCCTCTCAAGGCTGCTGTTATCGCTGTTGCACCTTTTCTCACCACACTTTTTCCTTCTACTCAACTTTCTATGAATATGCTTGGATACAGCACCCTGTGAACAACCAGTTCTCTAGCAATGACCTTTTGTGGTTTACCCTTATGAACCTTTGTGGCTTACCCTCCTTCCGAAGCGTGTCCATGACTGTCGTCTGGACAGATGTTCAGACGACAGTCATTGACGGTTAGCAGTATTCCCCATTACTGTGTAGCCTACTGACCCAGACTGTGAGACCATTTAGAGCCCAGGTGTCAAACTCCAGTCCCCAAAGGCTGGTGTCCTGCAACCTTTAGATGTGTCTCTACTTCAACACACCTGTCTCCAATAATTAAGCCATTAGCAGGTCTCTGGAGAACTTGACTGCAGGCTGATGAGGCAATTAAGCCATTTGATTTAGATGTGTTGGACCAGGGGCACATCTTAGAGTTGCGGGACACCGGCACCCAAGGGCTGGTGTTTGACACCCCTGGTAGAGGCTCAGGAAACCTTTGTTGGTGTTTGCAGAGTTAAATAGCTGATTAGGTTGTGACATCATAGGTTTCCAATATTTAACGTTTTCACAATATTCCAATTTTCCAAGACATTGAGTTCTGGGTTTTTATTATCTGTAAACCAGAATCATCAAAAATACAAGAAATAAAGGCTTAAAATATTTCTCTGTATGTAGAATGAATCTAAAAAATATGAGTTTCATTTTCTGAAATGAGACTTTTGTTATTTTTTCACGATGTTCAATTTCTTTTAGATGTACCTGTGTGTTGGTGAATTTTTTTTTAACAGCTGTATGGCAAGGTAAATGATTTCCTCCAACAGAGAAGTACATGACATTTCAAATAATTACAACATGTGCGCAGGTTACAAATTCCAGCAGTTTTTAAATATTGCCATAAAATGTTTGCCAAAATGTCTTTAATGAATGTTCTGTCTTTTCAGTGGTCAGAATAAATCACAGTCAGTAGACTTGTAATTATTTATTTTATTCAGCCAAAAGGTCACAAACATTTCACCAATAAATGCCTTAAAACAAATACGACATTTTTGGTCAATCCCAAAATTAAGAATTTTTTTTTTTCAAATTTTTGATTGAACCCAGAACTGATATGAATCAGAAAAAGGCGGACCCAAGATTCAGCCAGACACAGTACTGAAAGTTTAAAAGGTATATTCAGCCACAGGAAAACATCACACAGGTAACACCTCACAGCTTCCAGGAATCACTGAGGCAGAAAGAGGGATTAGTGACTTGTAGTCTCTGCAGATTTTGCAGGGATCAGAAAAGTCACTAGCCTGCTTTTGTCTTGAGTGGAACTTGAAACCTAGAGGGGCAACCTCAGTGGGCAGCAGGCGGTGATTTCCACAGCACAGGTAAGAAGTGACTCCAGGCTGAATAATCCGAGGGCTAGGCTGGCTCAATAATCCAAGGACAGAAACAGGGTCAACGATCGGAACAAGAGGCGTCAGGCAAGGGGCAAGCAGAGCCATAAACCAGATGCCCAAGTCAGGGCTCCACGAAGGGCTTGACCTGAGAAACGTGGAGCGTGGGGTGAATCCTCATGGAGTTGGGTAATCTCAGTCGTACAGCGACAGGGTTGATGATCTTGGAGATTGGGAAAGGTCCAACAAATCGGGGTGCCAATTTCCAGGATTCTACCCTTAGTGGGAGGTCCTTGGGGGAGAGCCAAACTTTCTGCCCCACCTGGTACTTAAGGGCAGGGATCCGTCTCCGGTTGGCCGTTCTTGACTGAACCAGTGACATTCTGATCATCAGATGGAAGCTTCTCCAAGGGCACCAGATGAACCATTTTTGAAAATCTGTCAATTATGGTTAGTAGTACAGAGTGACCATTAGAAACCGGTAGACCTGTCACAAAATCCATCTCAATATGTGACCATGGGCGAGGGGGAATTGACAAAGAGTGCAACAACCCCGCAGGAGGGCAACGAGAAGGCTTGGCTTGACAACATTGAGTGCATTCAGCAACAAAGTCTTTGACATCCTTGACCAGCGATGGCAACCAAAACTGAGTTCGAACTGTCTGAATGGTTCTGCTGATTCCTGGATGACAAGCTAAACGAGAGCAATGACAAGACTCCAGTACCTTAGGCACAAGGCGTTCAGGGACAAAACAGCGGTCAGGTGGACATGATGGTGGGATAGGCAGATCCCTAATGGCTTCCTGGACCTCTCTTTCCACCTCCACTCGGGACACAGACAACCTGACGGTTTCAGGAAGGATAATCTCCTCTTCACCTGCAGACTGAGATTCTTCAGTCTCTTGAATCCGGGATAGGGCGTCAGGTTTGCCATTTTTACTCCCTGGCCTGTAAGATAGGGAGAAGTTAAAACGACCAAAAAACAGAGCCCACCTGTCTGTGGTTTAGCCGTTTTGCTGATTTCAGGTACTCAAAGTTCTTATGGTCAGTCCACACCATAAACGGCTCCTCAGTCCCCTCCAGCCAATGTCTTCACTCTGTCAACGCCAACTTGACAGCCAATAACTCTCTGTCTCCTACGTCGTAACTCAGCCTGTGTCAATGATCGGAACAAGAGGCGTCAGGCAAGGGGCAGGCAGAGGCATAAACCAGATGCAGGAGACAAGGTCGACAACCAAAATCTAAATAGTCCGACAGGGAGCAGGCAGAGGCATAAATCCAAAAGGCAAGGCAAGGTCAAGAACAATGATCAGACAGGAAGGAACGCTGGATATCTACTCACACCATAGCTTTCAAAAATCTGGCACCGTCTGCTTATCAGAGTCAGTATATATCAGCCACCAGGTGCATCTAATCTGCTGATTGCAGCCAGGGAGACAGGGTAGAGCAGATGTGCCAGAATCATAACAAGAACCTCCTAATTAACCATGAGCTCACATATAAAATCATAGATTTTTGGTATATAGACACTTGAAAACATTAAATAACAGAGTCTTTGACCTCAAGTAAATCAGGCATTGTGTTGTTGGACCAAGATGAGTAGAAATTTTAAAATTCAACCCAGTCTGGTAATGTCAGCTACCTATAATCTAAAAAGCAATTGCTTTGATGTGAGCACATGCTTAATTAATCCAAGAAAACATTCATGAAAGATAATTTGTTGAATGTTCCCACAATAGGTAAAACACAATTTTTCATAGGTTTCAGTTTAATTGATAACCAGGATCAGTTTAGAAAGTATGTAATTGATTATGGAATCTGTCTGTATGATTAGATTGAATTGACTTTTTTCCTTTTCCTATTGTAAAGGTCCTTGAGACAACATGTGTTGTGAATTGGTGCTATATAAATAAACTGAATTGAATTTAACATAACTTACCCTAAAACTTTAGCTTTTAAATTAAATGAATAAATAAATGAGATCATCATTTCAAAACTGCATTTTGTATTTTCTCAGGTTTTCTTTGGTGTTAAAATTAGTTTGATGATCTGAAACGTTTAGTTTGCATTTTCAGAACATTGAAGAATTTGAGGCCTATTTTCCCTGCTGTAGATGCAGTTCTGAATATTCCACACAAACTCACAACAAAGACATCTTGGTGGGTTTTCTGCTACTGTTTATTGAACGTTTTAAGTACTGGAGTTTAATGGAGCAAAAATGCCCACAACGCTGTGTTACAGTTTCTCTCTTTGGGTACAACCAACTAACACAAAGTTAAAATTATTCCTGTGCAAAAAGGGACTAAAGTATACACAAATCTTTTACCTTTCATAGGCACCCATAAAACACACCGCTCCACCTGTCACAGAATCACACTTACTGCACACATATGACTCTCATCCACACAGCATGCACACCCATTCAGGGTGGGATACATTCTTAAAGGGGGCAAGGGAGGAATTGATATCATGAATTACATAAACAAGTACTAACTGTCTCATTACATTTATAAGTTACATTATGTAAAGGTGAAATTTTCAGCCAGTGATAGAAAAATTACTTTGGATTTGTTATTTTTTTCTGAAATTCCATATTTTGGATTTAAAGCTACAATCTAAACCAGAAAGTCCTCACTCAGTATGTGGAACCATAGTTGTGGTTCTGAATGCTTCAGCTGATTAACCTTAACAGTTTCCTATGACCACAGAGTGTTTTCCAAAGCTCAAGCTTTCAGATTAATTTATACCTTCCAGTCATCAGTTTCATTTTGGTACACTGTGTAACAGCTGGCAGAGTCTTAAAAGTCCATCATTCCTTTTTAGGGCTCTCAGATTCAGACAATCTGTAAATAAAATTTGTTTTTTGTGGACAAATGCAGGAATTTTGGTCAGGTGGTATGTGCCAAACAGTTAAGCAAGATATTTTGCTGTGAAGCTTGGATGGAAATGAACGTATGCAAGCCAGTGTTTGACAAAGTAACCAGAGTAACAGAAGCAACAGAACGTACCCAAAAAGGGGTGTTTATCTTCATACCCCAAATTATTCACTACATTCATGTATTGTAGGGGCGTAACTTGGGGCGTAACAATACATTCAGGTCACAAGACATGAAACGTGGTATTGGGTTCACGTGAACTAAGATTTTGATAGGAAACCTGAGAATCCCTAAAAATCCAGACTACTATATTTAAAGTATGTGCCATCACTTTAAAACTGCATATTTTATGTTCGATTTTCCTACAAACTTTCACTGGCAAATAGGTCCTCATCTGAAGTCTCCCTAATGCCAGAAAATATATATAATTCCACCATTTGTCATTTCACAAATACAGTAAAACATTGGCAGTGCTTTAATAAATCTCTGTTTGGGTCAGAATGATCCTGTTTTAGATTGTAAACTATAGATGGTAAAATGCAGTCCAAATCCCTTAAAAATTAAGAGTAATAGATCTTTACAGAAGCTGTGAATCACATGGTAACTTCAGTGTCATATCTACAAGCACCTAAAAAAGTTCAAAAGCTCCTTTTTTGTGTGTATTCAAAAATACAATAAAAGCAACAACAACAAAAAAAAAAAAGAAATCATGAGTTGTGTTTGTCTGAAAGTTTTAGTTTGTGAACTGCAAATGGGAGCTGCAAATCAGATGACAACAAACTCTGTACTGAGATCTTCTCACAATGCTTTCAAATCGTATCTGACTCGTCTGTCTCTCTGCCATCATTTATTTATTTTGTTTGGCAAGAAGCATGATGTTTTAATATTTGGTTACATGGATACAAGGATACATGTATTACTACCAAACATTCTCTGTACACACAGCCCACTGCAGTGCATGCCATCGGACCAAGAATAAATAAGCTACTCTCATCCAGAAGACACATAATCACTCCATACCAAAGCAAAACCAGAAAATTTGTAATTTTTTTTTAGTGAATTTTAACATAGATTTGCGGCGGCAGCAGAAAGTTTGCAGTCTTGGGCTGACCAGCTTGCTTGAGTCCAGAATCAACAGGTATCTTTTTTTTTTACAGGAAAATTGTACAAAATAAAACAATTTTTTACTGTACATAAATCGGTCCTAATTTCATTCAGTATACGTTTTTATTCCATTGTTTCACCAATGTTTAATATGAAAGTTGTGCATATTAAATGCCTAGTGGTGTATTTTACCATTTTTCATTAGTCACCACCAGGTGTTGAAAATCTTGTGAATATGTTATCATATAATATCCCACTCATCCTGCCCGTACATTGTGATTTAACTGGATCAAATTTACCCATAAGACAAGCAAACTTTAGTTTTCTGTTCATGTGACTTAGGGACCTCATATTAGGTGCTCGGGCCCACAAGGAACTAATTGGAATAATGGCTAAAGAGCTAAAAGTATGACTATTTCTATTTTTCTCAGTTTGTAATTCAGATTTGTTCTTCTGCAAGCTTTGATTGTATTACATGCGGCTGCAGAAAGAAAGCTTCCAGGCTATATACTGAGACATTTAGGTTTCTGAATGATTTGACAATGCATCATAAAGAGAACAAGGGTGGACTAGAATGGACAGATTTAATTAATTTATTTAAGTACCAACAGCTGTATATATCCAACTGGGACATGAAAACAACTACAGTATCCTCCGTGACTGCCAAGAATAATCAGCAAGCAGCCAGATGGACATTGGGCCCACTGGAACCAGCTAGTCTTACCATGTCGGCACATGGAACATGATCCACGGTGGGTGTTTAATTACAGCATGAACAGCGGGGGGTGCTGTAGCAAATGCAGCACTCGATTCAGTTACACTAGTCACAAAATTAGGCCTTCCGCTCTGTGTTTCCAACATCAAGCAAGAATCCAACTGGATTATGTTTAAGTTCATGAATATGATTATTTTCCTTGTTACCGCTCGTTTTAACCTTACCGTTACCTAAGCATTGATCATGTATCAGCAGAGTCATGCTCTGGTTCAAACACATACGACTGAACTGCTTGCAGCAGGAACACTTTATCAGAATTGTAGGGTAAAAACACTTCAGAATCCATCTGAGCATCTGTTAAAGCATAGTTTTTACTAAAGTCAACAAATCCCTCCAAAATTTGGGTCTGTATGTCTGTTTTACTTGTTTACAATTGTTCTCCCCATTCTCACATAGTTGTATGACACCAGTTAGCCTAGATGTTCAGTTGTGAAACATCTTCAATTAGTGAAATCCTGCATCAAAAAATCTTTTTCTTATATCCTACAAAGTTTTTATATTAGACGTACAGCTAATGTAAAGGAAATGCAACTCTTTACTTGTTTGACATGTTCACATTCAAAAAGATCAGAATGTTTTAAATTCAAAGGGAAGGCTGTCAAGCCTGCGACAGCCTGCGTGAAGGAGTAAGACCTCCATACATGGGTCAAGCGCTTGCCATTTGGCATTTGTGCCCACTGGAACCAGCTAGTCTCACCATGTCGGTACATGGAACATCATCTACGGTGGGTGTTTAATTACAGCATGAACAGGGCTACAGGCGGTGCTGTAGTGATTGCTTTCCTGTTTTTACCAAATTTATTCCAAAGCACGACCCAGAAACCAAGCCACAATTATCTCCGTGGGTTATAACTACACAGTACACATAACTGGCCACATTGGATCAGGATAGGTAAGACTGGTAAATCTCTGAAGGCACAGAGGCCATTTTAGGGTAAAACTCCTAATATTACAGTATGGGAATGGTAAGAGCCACAAAGCATTTCCACTCGGTTTGCCATACGAATAGACAGGAATGTGCAAATTACAGTAACCTCTGTAAATCATGTGCTATTGTGACTAAAAATTTGATTAAGTTTGTTTTCAAAATAACAACAAAAAGTTAAAAGTCCACTCTTTCTACAACTTTAAACAACCCGGTTAATATGTTAGGATTTTGTGGCTTAACTGATCTGTGAACTTCAACTGGAAAAACAAGCAAATCTGTTAGGACCAAAAAATGAAACCCTGTATAAAAGCTAATATATCCTGGTTGCATAGGTGTGCACAATTTGTTGAAGCACCTTTCCGTTCAATCCTTCAGCCCACGTAAATTATGAAGAGTCTGAGGAACCTGACATAAAGTTCTTCTCTCCCAGTAGGATTTTCCCTGATGTTTGCCAATTTCCCTCTTTATTTAAGCTCATAATTTGTACAGAGGATAAAAAGGATAAAAATTATCTCCATTTTATAAAGGTATCAGATGATCGCACAGTATTATATACAGTGCAGACCAAAGGTTTGGACACACTTTCTCATTCAAAGAGTTTTTTTTATTTTTATGACTATGAATATTGTAGCTTCACACTGAAGGCATCAAAACTATGAATTAACACATGTGGAATTATATACTGAACAAAAAAGTGTGAAACAACTGAAAATATGTCTTATATTCTAGGTTCTTCAAAGTAGCCACCTTTTACTTTGATTACTGCTCCACACACTCTTGGCATTCTGTTGATGAGCTTCAAGAGGTCGTCACCTGAAATGGTTTTCCAACAGTCTTGAAGGAGTTCCCAGAGATGCTTAGCACTTGTTGGCCCTTTTACCTTCACTCTGCGGTCCAGCTCACCCCAAACCATCTCGATCGGGTTCAGGTCCGGTGACTGGAGGCCAGGTCATCTGGCGCAGCACCCCATCACTCTCCCTCTTGGTCAAATAGCCCTTACACAGCCTGGAGGTGTGTTTGGGGTCATTGTCCTGTTGAAAAATAAATGATGGTCCAACTAAACGTAAACCGGATGGAATAGCATGCCGCTGCAAGATGCTGTGGTAGCCATGCTGGTTCAGTATGCCTTCAATTTTGAATAAATCCCCAACAGTGTCACCAGCAAAGCACCCCCACACCATCACACCTCCTCCTCCATGCTTCATGGTGGGAACCAGGCATGTAGAGTCCATCCGTTCACCACTTTTGTGCCGCAAAAAGACACGGTGGTTGGAACCAAAGATCTCTTTACTTGGATTCATCAGACCAAAGCACAGATTTCCACTGGTCTAATGTCCATTCATTGTGTTCTTTAGCCCAAACAAGTCTCTTCTGCTTGTTGCCTGTCCTCAGCAGTGGTTTTCTAGCAGCTATTTTACCATGAAGGCCTGATTCACAGAGTCTCCTCTTAACAGTTGTTCTAGAGATGTGTCTGCTGCTAGAACTCTGTGTGGCATTGACCTGTTCTCTAATCTGAGTTGCTGTTAACCTGCAATTTCTGAGGCTGGTGACTCGGATGAACTTATCGTCCGCAGCAGAGGTGACTCTTCCTTTCCTGGGGCGGTCCTCGTGTGAGCCAGTTTCTTTGTAGCGCTTGATGGTTTTTGCGACTGCACTTGGGGACACTTTCAAAGTTTTCCCAAATATTCGGACTGACTGACCTTCATTTCTTAAAGTAATGATGGCCACTCGTTTTTCTTTACTTAGCTGCTTTTGTTCTTGCCATAATACAAATTCTAACAGTCTATTCAGTAGGACTATCAGCTGTGTACTGTATCCATCTCCTGCACAACACAACTGATGGTCCCAACCCCATTTATAAGGCTTGAAATCCCACTTATTAAACCTGACAGGGCACACCTGTGAAGTGAAAACCATTTCAGGTGACTACCTCTTGAAGCTCATCAACAGAATGCCAAGAGTGTGAGGAGCAGTAATCAAAGCAAAAGGTGGCTACTTTGAAGAACCTAGAATATAAGACATATTTTCAGTTGTTTTACACTTTTTTGTTCAGTATATAATTCCACATGTGTTAATTCATAGTTTTGATGCCTTCAGTGTGAAGCTACAATATTCATAGTCATGAAAATAAAGAAAACTCTTTGAATGAGAAGGTGTGTCCAAACCTCTGGTCTGTACTGTACTTTATCATAAAAAATTTATTATTATCTCACAGATTGCTGCTGGGTTTTTTGTCACAAAAATATTTCAGATATGCAAACAGCTTCTAAAATCAGACAAAAATAACCTGAGTAAACACAAAAGGCCTTTCTCAACTGACATTTCCATTTGTTAAAACCAAAAATCTAGTAGCCTGTTTGAGATCATGGCACAGCATCTCATTTAGATTTAGGTCCATAATCCAACTGGGCCACTCCAAAACCTTCGTTTTCTTTATTTTTCCAGAGGACTTAGGGGTGTGTTTTGGATCATTGTCCTGCTACATAACTCGAGTGTGGCTTGGCTTAAGGTCACAAACTGATGGCCAGACATTTTTCTTCAGGATTCTTGATACTGCAGGTCTGGCCGTAATTAACACTGCGTGTAGTGAATTTAAAGTAAGCTTTCCAAAATCTTGGTTGGTCAGAGTTAATTTATGATATAACTTGTGCTGCAAGGTGGCTCAGTTGGTAGCACTGTTGCCTTAAAGCAAGAAGGTCCTGGGTTCAACTCCTGGTCATGAATAAAATGTGTTTGATGCTACAAAATATTTCAGTATGAACTGTTGGGGCCATCCATTTTGGTCGCAAATTTTGACACACGCAGCTCAACAGACGTCGCAGCTCTGACGTCACCAAGAGTGTAAAACCCAGAGGAGATGAAGTTTCGGTGCCATTTCCAGCCCGTCTCACAGGACGACGCAACGGAGGCGCATATCTGAAGAGACAAAAGCTCGCAAGTGAACTTTTGCTCCACAAGGTCATTCCCGGAAGAGCTTGAAAGCTGGAAATCTGTCTGATACGAGAAGATCAGAGGATTTATTTACCAATCGAAGACCACGCCACACTCGGCGCAGGTGAAACCCACAGAGGTTCTATGTCCAAGGAGATGAGTTTACCTCCTTGTGTATGCAGTCGACTAACGGTTCATCTTTTCCCCTCCTGGATGGATGAGAAATGACCGTTTCTTCCTTTAATTTGATCACGGACGTGTGGTCCCCCTCCCCTCCTTTTCTTCAGACCTGATCCATCCTCAACCGGTGGAGAGCAGAAATCAACGTCAAAGTAATTTCGTTCTTTTCATATTAAACCGGATAGGTGCATTTAAAGGTCTGGGCAGGATGAGGCAGTTAAGGTGATGTAGGATCACCAGTAGTTAATCTCAAGTATTAACTTGTTGCATGCAATACTGATTGAATTATGTTATGCTGAGCTGTGCTTTGATTTGCTGCTGAATTATGCGTGGTTAATGTTTGTCCGGCTGATCTCAAATCAGCCAGGAGTTAGAAGTTGGACTTTTAAAAGTTTTTCATTCAAGGCAACTGTGGTCTGGGCCTCCCCTGACCACTCTTTGTTCCAGTTTTATTACTGGAGATTTTCCACTGAGTTCCCGCCTCAGAGTTTATGACCCTTTGTCAAGATTTCGCTGCATACGAGACATCAGCACAACAGGAGGACTTCTTTCCATTTAACCCAAATTACATTTTGTCCATAAAACTACTGGTTTGATCTTCATAAACACTAAATGCGCTTATATGTTTTTCTTTTATTATTATTGTTAGGTAGTCATTTTTATTCCCTTTGTGTAGAACGGTGCTTGTTAGTTAGGTGAAGGTTTTTGGACCAGAATAATGGTATATCAGGATTATTTGGCTTCAATAAATCTTCATATATATAATTAAGAGAAGCGTTTGTGTTTATTTCGTGCAAGAGTGATTTATCTGTCAAAACAAGTTCGAAGTTCCTCCACCTTCGGTGAAGTGGTTGAATAAACAGTGACAGTTGGTGGTTCTGGTTAATAATTAGTAATTATTAAAGAGCGTTGAGCCCATTATCACAACACCAGAGGATATCTCTGATTTCTATTTGTAAGTAATGATTTTTGTTTAAAAAATAATTTTTTTCAAATTATGATTTTAAATTATAATTCTTGATGAATATTAATTAATCAATAATCATTATCCTTACATAATAAACAATTGAAAAACCCCCAAAAATCACCATGCATCACAAAAAGATGGCGGTGGTTGCATCCTGGCCTGGGGATAATTTTCATCAGAAGAAACTTAATTTTCAGTATCTCATTGATAAAAACATGCATCCAAATCAACTAAATAATGGCCTTTATCAGAAGAACATGTTTCTAAATGGCCTAGTCAGAGACCAGAAATAACTGTGATACATATGTAGTCCTAGGAGGTCCCCAGAGAAAGGCTTGGACAAAATGAATCCTCACAATCTGACAGATTTGTAAAACTGCAAATTAGATTCAGCAAATATTATTACTATGCTTATAGACTCCTACCAAAGGAGACTGAAGGCTGGAACTTAAAAAGTACTTCATCAATGTTAGGTATAAGAATGCACACATTGCTACAGCCAGGTTATTAAAGCTTTTTATTTTTTTAATTTTCCTTCCAACAGATTTGTTTGAAATATACAGGGTAAATCTGGATTTTTGAGTAATCTTTAATGGTTTCCTTTTGAATATCACAGACTACATAAAATTTTTGTGCACATCTGTTGAAATAAGCTAAGGATAGAGCAAAACCCGCTGTTTTTACACAGATACTGTAGTAATGGAAAGAATGACTTATCCAATTATAGGATTGTGTTTCATCTGAACATTTAGTTTACCATAGTCATGGGAAAGGGACATTTTCCATAACTGTCAATACAATCATGGGGGGAAAAAAACTAAGTACACATTTAAAAGCTTCCATATTATTTGAAAGGTAAGCAGCACTTAGGGGTTGCAAATCAGATGCACTGGATTAGCATTAAGTGCAACAACCTTTGGAAGAAGGTGCTTTGGCAAATGGATGACCTGGAGCATACATTCTCAGGTGCGTGTTTACACAGTATCAAGATGGAAAGGCATCAGCAATGGCCTTAGAGAAGCATTGTCACCGCCCATAAATTAGGCAAGGATTGTATGGGCAAAGGAGGAACATCATTCAGCAATGAAAAAGATTATTTGAGTGGAAAACATCAAAGGGAGTTTGAACCACAAGACTTCTTGGATGATGTACTTTGGACAGATAATCTCACATCAACCGCAATGCATGGTGGTAGAGCAGTAATGGTTTGGACTTGCTTTGCAGCCACAGGATCTTTCGTCTCAACAAAACTTTCATTATATGTTAATGACAATAAACATTCTTGATTCTTTACAAATTGTAGTCACTGACTTGATCATGACCCCCTCTGTATACCAGAAGTATTGGAGAGTCGAATACGAAGCCTAGTTGTTCAAGAAAAATAGGACATAATTCCTCTACAAGGATGTGAGGAATTGATTAAGCAATGCCGAGCACTTCTGTATTGAATCAATGGGTGAACTTAGTTTGTCATACAACTGTATAGTCTCTGGCTGAGCGGAAGCTTTGATAGCTAAAAAGCTTTAGGGTTTCTGGTGCCAAAGACACAGCTATTGTACTTATCACCACCATATGGGGTACACTTGAAAACAACACAAAAAAAGCTAACACAAAAAAAATCTAGTTTTCCTCCCCAACATAATAAAGTAGAAAATTCAAGTGCAATTAATGTTCCATATAGCTAAATCACATACATTTCTCTCCAAAGTAACACTTTGTCAATTCTAGGTAGTTTATCTCTTTTTGTTACACATATTTTTTCATAAAAACAATTCGGTGTAATCTGTTCTTGTGCTGAGATGGATGAAGCACAGGCTAAGGTGGAATGGTTGGGATGTAATTAATTATTTAATTAATTTGTCATGTTTAAATGCACCACTTGTTTCCCATCTTACTTGCGCTCATCAGGTCAGCATATTAACAAAGTGTAGGAATACAACAGTGCATTCTCTCTATGGGTCAGTTCATTATGACACATCATGACCCTAGGACTGGATATGTCCATGCATTGTAGCAAAAACATCAGCAATGAACAGCTTTACAAGTTTCAACATGTTAAGTAACAACATGGCAAAATAACAGAACTTAGAGAGCAAAGCAGGGCAAGTTAAGGTGGATGAACGTGGAGCAGTTGGGAGGAAGAGGGCAAAAAAGAAAGAAAATAAATTAAAGGACACCGCAGCAACAAGTTTGACTGATATTGGTTATCTAATGCAGGCCTGTTATTATTATTACTTATAGTATTAGTATTATTATATTTGAACCACTTTATAATAAAACAGACTGCACAATAAATCCTTATTCACATATTTCAAAGAAATCTTGGGAAAGTAGCTTTTGGCAGCCAAATTACCTTTTGAAAAAACACAATACTTAAAGGGATAGCTTCAATTTTAATTTTTTTTTTGGTGTTTTTATTTGAAGGTATTGCCAATAATATTCTTCCTACCAGTAATGAGCATATATGATATTGCAGTGAGTTTAAAGAAACAACAGCTTGCGAAACGGAGCTCTCGTGTTTAAAAATATTCAAATCTCAGTGGGTCCATCCCCATTTTTGTGGATTCACCTGTTAAACTCTCATTGTTAGGTTTGTGGTTGTTTACTCTGCTGAAAAGCTTCCACATTACTGCACTAAAGTTACCTTACATGAGGCTGCTGCCAATACACCAAATCAGTTAAATGTATGTTTGCCAGGATAATTTCCTAGGAAATAGAGGACTGTACCATCTTCCAAGCTGTTTCAGAAATGTCATCTTGACACAAAAATCTAAAAACTTACTCCACTACGCAGTTTAGGCCAGCTGCGCTGCGTCTTCTGAATTGATTCACAATTCACACTTTTGGGCCCAAGGCAAAAGCGGACGAAGCCACTGCTTAGTGCCCTGAAACCATGAGTTGGCTTCCACAAACCGTTGAATATTAACACAGATCATAGATCTAAAACTTTTAGATGTGTTTATTGAGAATGAGAATACTATTAAATATTGAAATTGTTAAAATTTAAAGGGATCTGCAAATTTACTTCGTAAAAGTACAAACAATAAATTATTCACTGTTTGTTGTTTTAAAATAGTTACAATCTGATGCTGTTAACAAATACATCTCAGCAAGTAATACTTAACTGTGATTGCTTTTCAGCTCAGCCAGTAAAACTTGGCCCCCTCTCCTAGAATCCACCAAATCTGTATTGAAATTATGTTAGTGATGCTGATGTTCTTAACAAAAAGAGGGCCCCAAATTAAATTCTGCTCAAGGCCCCAGACAACCTTGGACCAGTCCGGCTTTTAACACATTAGATGAATCAAACAGAAGTGCACTGAAATGACTACTGAACTTTGGCCTGGGATAATTTTATCAGAAGCATCAATACTCCTATATAGAACAGCGCCTAAAACCATCGCTGGGTTGTGGTGCCTTGGAGTGTCTGGCGGTTTCCAGACGCAGCCCGTTTGGGATGTTTAATGAAAAATAACTGGGGTGTGTTGATGTGCCATGCCCTTTAGAGCAGGCAGATGAATCGCAGCTAATGAGGCGGACTAACACAGCAGAAGCCATAACCAATGTACTTAAGCTTTAGCGTAGTTAGACAGCAGTCAAAACAGCAACAAACCAAACAATGGCCTTTGTGAAAATTTAGACATTTGGGTTGGCTTCTGTAATGTTTTTGAGAACATTTTAAGTGTGAGTTATTTTAAATGGCTAAAATCAGTTACAGCAGGGGTTCTGCAGCTGTAAGGCTTCTGCCACTACAAGGGGAAGCACGAAGCAGTGCAGTCTCCACTTTTTGCTGCTGTTTTCTCTACCTATTTTTTTTTTTTTTGCACTGGATTCATAAAGCAGTATGCACTAAATACACGCAGGAGCAAGTCCAGCAGATAAGAGATGGTTTGCAATTATTTTTTGTTATTAGGCAGCAGTTACAGGGGTTGGACAATGAAACTGAAACACCTGGTTTTAGACCACAATAATTTATTAGTATGGTGTAGGGCCTGCTTTTGCGGCCAATACAGCGTCAATTTGTCTTGGGAATGACATATACAAGTCCTGCACAGTGGTCAGAGGGATTTTAAGCCATTCTTCTTGCAGGATAGTGGCCAGATCACTATGTGATACTGGTGGAGGACAGGTGTTTCAGTTTCATTGTCCAACCCCTGCATTACCATCTGATTCATTATTAACTTTAATCTATTCTTTTTCATTTCCAGAAGAATCAGTTAAAGGAATGCGTCAAGTGCTGTTTTTTACAATAACTTGTTGATGTGAGAAACACCATTGCAACATTTTTCCTCCATCAAATATTGTTAAAGTTTTAAGGGAATACCTCACAATCCAGAACCTCAAGTTCTCCTTATTTAAAATAATGACGAAGTTGACAAATTTTCTCTTTTCTTCAATACCTTCTGCAGCCGTTGTGTATGAGCCTTGAGAAATACAGGGGTTGGACAATGAAACTGAAACACCTGTCATTTTAGTGTGGGAGGTTTCATGGCTAAATTGGACCAGCCTGGTAGCCAGACTTCATTAATTGCACATTTCACCAGTAAGAGCAGAGTGTGAAGGTTCAATTAGCAGGGTAAGAGCACAGTTTTGCTCAAAATATTGAAATGCATACAATGTTATGGGTGACATACCAGAGTTCAAAAGAGGACAAATTGTTGGTGCACGTCTTGCTGGCGCATCTGTGACCAAGACAGCAAGTCTTTGTGATGTATCAAGCGCCACGGTATCCAGGGTAATGTCAGCATACCACCAAGAAGGACGAACCACATCCAACAGGATTAACTGTGGACGCAAGAGGAAGCTGTCTGAAAGGGATGTTCGGGTGCTAACCCGGATTGTATCCAAAAAACATAAAACCACGGCTGCCCAAATCACGGCAGAATTAAATATGCACCTCAACTCTCCTGTTTCCACCAGAACTGTCTGTCGGGAGCTCCACAGGGTCAATATACACGGCCGGGCTGCTATAGCCAAACCTTTGGTCACTCATGCCAATGCCAAACGTCGGTTTAAATGGTGCAAGGAGCGCAAATCTTGGGCTGTGGACAATGTGAAACATGTATTGTTCTCTGATGAGTCCACCTTTACTGTTTTCCCCACATCCGGGAGAGTTACGGTGTGGAGAAGCCCCAAAGAAGCGTACCACCCAGACTGTTACATGCCCAGAGTGAAGCATGGGGGTGGATCAGTGATGGTTTGGGCTACCATATCATGGCATTCCCTTGGCCCAATACTTGTGCTAGATGGGCGCATCACTGCCAAGGACTACCGAACCATTCTTGATGACCATGTGCACCCAATGGTTCAAACATTGTATCCTGAAGGCGGTGCCGTGTATCAGGATGACAATGCACCAATACACACAGCAAGACTGGTGAAAGATTGGTTTGATGAACATGAAAGTGAAGTTGAACATCTCCCATGGCCTGCACAGTCACCAGATCTAAATATTATTGAGCCACTTTGGGGTGTATTGGAGGAGCGAGTCAGGAAACGTTTTCCTCCACCAGTATCACGTAGTGACCTGGCCACTATCCTGCAAGAAGAATGGCTTAAAATCCCTCTGACCACTGTGCAGGACTTGTATATGTCATTCCCAAGACGAATTGACGCTGTATTGGCCGCAAAAGGAGGCCCTACACCATACTAATAAATTATTGTGGTCTAAAACCAGGTGTTTCAGTTTCATTGTCCAACCCCTGTATATATATGTAGTACGTACAAATATACTACAAATGTAGTGTAATAACTATAAATGTCGTATGTATCTAATATCATCCTGTCAATTTCACCTTTGATAAAAAATTTGTCTTTGATTTTTGTGGCACAGCGTTAGAGAATCCTAATTGAGCAATAAACTGAATCCGACTGCACTGTTTGACAGTTAGGATTAATTGGAATGTACGTACCCGACTTGAAATCTGTATGATTTGACTGAATTGAATTTATAAAGTGCCTTGAGACAACATATGTTTTGAATTGGCGCTAAATAAATAAAACTGAATTGAATTAAATTAAATAAGGTTGACAATATAGACTGATGTTTCTTCACAGAGTTAATTCATTTGGAATCCGTTTAATAAACTGTGCTCAGGGATGTCTATTTTTAATGACATCCCTAACAGCTTGCCATTTTCCCCTTTTCTAGACCCCACAGCAAAACCCACAACAGCTTTCTATGGAAACTATTTCTATGTGCAATTTGCATTAAGCAGACAGCTCGGCATTCGAGAATGCGAAGCGTTTTTTTCTGGTTGAAATTTACATAAATATATATAAACGTGGACAGCCTTTGTCCTAATTACATGCATAATGGGTCATTCAAATGTGGGCAAACTGCTTCAGAACAGAGAGAGGTTGTTAGCTTGATCGGCTCTTTTAGGAGCAGATACATTTTTGCTTCTAGTTTCAGAATTAAAAGGACATGCATACTCTTGCTTGCAAGCGTTTATCACTTGTTTACACTGGTCACAAATGGTTTTGTGGATCTGCCCCAGGGAATTTATTTAGTTTTCTACCAACTCATGGCAATCTGATATCTGTCTACTCTAGGGAAAGGAACTGTCACTGTTACTAATCTCAAGGAACGTAATTTCCAAAAACCAATCTATTATTTAGAATGGACCTCACAACTACCCAGCCTTTCATTGCAACATTTTTTGCCACTAGCCATAGCCAAAGCTAAAAAACGCTTCCTTTAGCATAAACACTAGACAAGGAAGAAACAGCTAACATGACCAAGTAGAGGATGCTGCAGTAACTATGGCAAGGCTCTTGGGTATGGGTAGAGTTTGGGAAATCCATGATTGGTTGGATGGACTTGCTGTGGGTGGAGTTTGTGAATTTACTGAATCCACTGAATTTACTTACAGGAAGTATTGGGCAGAGTGAATAAGGGCATCCAGGAAGTGAAATATCACAATACTTAAGAATATTTCAATTTCATTTTTGTGGGGTTAGGGTTAGGGATAGGGCTTTTGTTTGGGACTCTGTAGACATTATAGTTTCAAATGATTGTTGTTAGTATTGTTTGTATTAATATTGTTACAACTTCTGCATATAATACTGTTGGTTTATAATGGTAGATGCCTAGAGTGGCCATATCAGCATAGCAATAGGCAGGCATAGCTGCCGAAAGCATAAGATCATGCACCAAAAGGATGTGATCTTAGGATGTGATCCTCAAATTAATGTACATGGCGCATGTCCATTAGTTTGAGGTGGAAGGTCTCAGTAGGGACAATGGGAACACTTTGACCATTGTTGTATAACTACAGAGGTCCCTAAACAATCACTGCTACAGTTGATGTTTGGGGACAAACCGACCGAATAAAATCTTACAGACTGGTTAGCATTTGGTGTCAAGAACGGACTTTGTACTTACTGTTTGTTAACAATATTCGACCATCTAGAAGTTTTGGGGTAGTCTCATTTAGTGTTAATTTGTGTTGGTATATCACATAAAATCCCTATAAATTGCACCACAGTTTGTAGTTGTACCGTGACAAAATATCATAAAGGTCAAGGGGTGTGAATACACTGCTTATAGTAAAAACATTTTTTCTAAAGTCTAAATGTGGATGGTGCATGGCAAGTGAGCCTTAGTTTATCTAAATATTCATTTTAGCGAGATTCAACCTAACTTGGCCACCAATTTCTTCTCAGCTCCAACCTGTGCAAGCTAGTTTATCCAGTTAATTGCTGTAAGGGTATTTCAATTAGACAGTTATCTTAGCTAGCTGTTATTTTGGATCAAACTCTATCAGATCAAGGATTGCTCTAAAATAAATGTATAATTTAATCAACATTTTTTCTTGCACGCTATACACAACAATTTGTCAGCATCTAGGGAACAAAGATCATTTTAGACGTAGTAAAATTAGCTGTTGAGAACACTAATCTATCAAAACATTTAGCATCACTGTGCTTTCCATCTGTAGGGCATTAATTAAAACTAGATGTTTTTACATTGGTGCTGATGTATAAGGAATATATATATATTACAAAATTAAATACTAATTAAAATTTCTACAACACAATAATTACTGGCCTCCAAAAACCTATATTTGTCAAACTGTGCCTGTTTAAGTGTACTTTTACTGTAAAGGGTGGGGTTTACACTTTTGTATTCAAGACATTAAAAGGCATCCTGTGACAATGGAGACTGAGGACAGATACAGGAAATGAGGATTTTCAGCCACAAAATGGGAAAAATCCTGAATGGGGCAGAAGATGATCAGGGATTCAGTGTTACATATAGGTTGGTGAATCTGGAATGATGCAGGATCACAAGGGTCTAACAAGAAAGTGCAAGAAGGTTTTCAGTCTAGCTGTATGGTCGCAGGAACCTGGTCACTTTGGACCGCAGCAGCTTGATGAAGGAGCGGGGGAACATCTCTTTGGACTCCGCATTTGTGTACTTAAAGTAATTCTGGGGATGGGCGAGTACGTCAAACAGGGCTTTTATCAACTTCTTGTCCTGTAGAAAAAAGAGGCATAAAGCATAAAAACTGCTGCACTAAGTATGGAAGCTTAGCTCTCTGATGGAAGGAGGGTTTGCATCATCTTTTTAATACCTTGAGTATCTCCTGGTGGTTCTCAGATGCATAAAGTCTACCATCTCGCACTATGTCTTCTATCAACTGCTGGTAGTCCTCTACAAGACAAAAGAATCAAAGCAAAACAGGTAAAATACAGACTTCTGTTGCTGAGTTGATGTAAAAAGAAAACCAATGTGTTTTGCACTAAATTGGCTGCCACTCAGTTGTTACAGCCAACTATGCTGAAGTGGCAACAAACTCACCATCATAGGTGACATACGGAACTTGGAAGCCTTTGCCACTGTTCCCCTCGTTAGACTTAAACTGGATCCAAAGTCTGCGAGAGCGAGAGGTAAAGGCTATTGGTCGCTCATAGGTCTGGCATGTCTCATAGGTTGTGATGGAAGTGGGCACCGCTGGAGGAACAGCACAGAAATGTTAAGGTTTTCATCATTATTTTCTGTAAGCTTGTGTTACTGTACACCTTTAGCTGGGATATAGATTCTTTTTCACTGTATCTGTATTTTCTTTAAAGGGTTGAGATGGTATCAGTAGTTTAATTTAACCCTCCACTGTTATGCCTCCCAAGGTGGTCACATTCCTGGATTGGCTAACAAAGCCCACACTGGGATTTCAGAAATCATGCAGGACTTTATTGCAATATTTTCAATAAATTTTTAGATTTAGTGATTTGAGTAAAGTCAGTGAACAGAATGATTTGTTTTGGTTGAGTAAGGGAACTGATTTAAGTGAATCATCTGAGTTTGGTGTTTTCCACTGTCTTTGGATGAGTCCACCTATTCACCCTTCGGCTAGCATGACGACTCACTTGATCTGGGTTGGAGACCTTGTAATTCCTAATTTAGCATGTGAATTCAAATCTTTATTACATTAGCATTGATTGTGAAACCAACTTGTTTTTAAAGGCAACTTATGGGTATTGCTGCAGATATTGTGGACAATGAAAAGAGCAAGAAGATTAGGAAAGGGAGGCAGCTACGGAAGTGCTCTTAATTGGGTAAGAGTGGACAGTAATCATTTGTTGATTGCACCAGCAGTTGCACTATGCTTTTATCTCAGATACCTTCTGATACTACTTTGTCGTATGTGGTCTTTGGCTGTGAGAGGTTAAATTGGTGATGGTGCTCCTGTCCCACAGCACACCACTGATTTTACCTCATGACAAGAGATTTTCTTACAGTTCTTTCATGAAGAAAGATTCTGTTTAAGATTGCCAATAATCACACAGTGTGAACCCAGCTTTTTATAAGAATGAGACAGCTTCTGGGCTCAATGGTGGTCTGTGCAACTAGCTGGTATTTGCCAGCATTTGTGGCACAAAAACACACAATAATGTGGGTTAGGGATGGGTACCTTTCACATTGGAACAATATGGTACCAATACCCGTAACCTGGCAATCGATACCAGTACTCAATACCAGTTTTCACTACTTTTGTGTGTGTTTATGTGGTAATAAATATTAATTCAGTCAGTCAGTCATTTTCTATACCGCTTCCTCCATAGTAGGTCGCGGGTAATTATTAATTCATTTAACAATAAAATCTAAACACTTTTCAATTTAACATATTTATTTGTCAATATATAAACTTTAATGAACATATCAAAACAACATCCAGGTGTTTGTATTGTAACATCTTAGTTGTTTCAAACATTTCTTCTCCCATGCTGCTGGTTGCAGACGACAAGTCGCTCATGGATCCAGGCGTGCTAACGGTGCCGAATGCAGGAGTTGTAGCTGTAGATCTGAGCCTGATGAAAACTGTGCATTCTTCAGCCTTGAGAAACATCTTGTGATTAACCAGGTGCTTCCTCAGATTCGAGGTATTCCCGCCGCTGGCCTTGCACTTCGCGCCACATATATTGCAGTGAGCATAATCTGCATCGCAGGTTGAAAAGTGGAGCTATACTTTCAAGTGCTTTCTCTCAGTTGATAGCGGCTACTGACGTCATTACGCTCTTGTGCGTGCAATGCTGTGTTTATGTCCGGCATGGAAAATTGGTACTTTTTGATTTTACGTAAATCGGTACTTGGTAGTACTGACAGAATTCCGTCGGTACCTATAAAAGTACCGAATTCGGTACCCATTCCTAACATGGGTAGAACATTTGATAGGTTGTGCTGGTTGTGCCAAGACAGGGCACTGGTCTTCTGCCAATAAAAGCTTCTCTCAGTCAAGAATTTGCAAGAAAAGAGAACATTTCTAATAGGGCATCCAATGCTACATGATATTCTGGGATGCCGTTTTGAATTTTAAAGGCTTACATGTGTACATGTTATCACCAGGTGATCTTGGGTTTCTGAGATAGCTAAGTGAGGGGCTCAAAATTCTTCTAATGAATCTGTTTTGTGGAAGAGACTAATGTGTTAAAATGTATTGTTTGACCTACGTTTGGAAAGACATGAATCAATAGTTATTGTATTTAGTAAATTAGTATGCCTATTTACCACTTTTTCTCATGACCAGTGCATCTCCACACTCATCTTCGATAGGAAGGAAGATCTCTGGTACTACAATGAGGATTCGTCTTTTGTGGGGTGGAATTATGGTCCAGACGCACTCAACATTTGATGGGTAATCTCCAGGGTAGTTGGGAGATTCAATGTAGCCGGTGTAATCTCCCAGTTCCCCTCCACACAGCTGATCTGAGGGGAGATTTAATCAAAACAACTTTACAGTAGGACTAATTTCAGTACTGCAATTAAAAAACACATATAGAGTCGCAAGAACAAACTCTTGCTATTATTTTAAGTAAGACTCTTAGATAAATTCAAACAAAATATATCATTACTTTTGCACTGGGAAACATTTGTGGCACCATCAAAGTCAGTCGTGGTGTTCCCAGGGCAGTTGATGCAGTAGTTCTGGCCAAACTCAGACTGATATGTCCCTGCTGGGCAGCGGATGCAGCGGTGGGTAGTGAAGTTGTAATAGTGTCCAGGAGCACAGTGTACTAAAAAAAACAGAAAGATACTCAGATACGTGCATGTTAGAGTAAATACATGCTCCATACATACTACAAGCTTCAGACCATCTACATTGATCAGGATAAACATTATAACCAACTCCCTTAAAGTGAATTGGTCCATGCCAAAGCAATCTTGACTACACTAGAGTCTATGTGATGCTCCTGAAGGTGTGGTATCTCACAGCAAAATGTTAGCAGCAGATGTTTAAGTCCTAGAAGTTACCAAGAGGACGCCCAGGGCCTCCACATACTTGTTTGTCCAGCACATCTCATAGATGCTCAACTGAAACCATAGCTCTTTGTGCTGAACATATACGCCAGTCTGGATCAGCTGTTTGCCTCAGCTGCTAAACCAAGAGCGGCCACCACAACTCTCTGGCCCAATGGACATTCCAGGACCCAATGTGCTTGACTGTTCATCAGAACAATTCACAGTAGGAGGTTTGTGTTTGGCTAGCTCAGCTGTTTTCACTATACAGCCCATTTTGTCCACGTTGCGCCTTGCTGTAGTACACCGCCATGCTCATACACACTTTATTACTTGTATTAGTGGTACTTTAAGGTACATGGGAGACTTTGAGGGGCTACAAGCGAGCGCAGCAGGCGCTATTTTTGTTGTTAACTAAGCCACTAAGTTCCAGATGTGACATCACCACATGCTCCATCTCTCTGCCATTTTGTGAGCCCATACATATGTTTCGCCGACATCTTGGTAGTCCCTGACTCCCTCCAAACATCACCGTGATGTTTGATTAACACAGCAATAACAATCAATAGTCTATTAATGTTTTATTTCCCCTTTCCCTTTGTATTGTACACTGGTTGTTTAACACCTGGCAATGGTTGTTCTTTGTTAGCATTAGAGCTAATCTGGCCTTATTCCTAATTTTCATGACACATATCGGTTTCCAAAAAACATATCATTCATTATACACATCAAATGAACATGAACTGTGATATTACTGTCTTGTTAGTTGTTAGTGTTTTAGTTTTGTTCTCCTTTGCTGCTTTTTATTATTATTACCAGTCATTATTTTTACAAGTTTTCTTTTTCTTCTTGCTTAGTAGTTTAGTTGAATGTTACTAGCATAGTTAAAGAGCTAATTGACTGAAGTATTTTAACTGGAAGTTGATGTATTGTGTTAATACATTTAGGTTGTGCAACTGAATTAGGCTATTTAAATTTGTTGCAGAGGTCTTTCAACAGGACAACACCAATGCCTGTCTGATAAAGGACTTCCACCAGGACAATCATGTCACTCCTTTGAACCATCCCACATGTTCCTGATACAAAACCCACTGAAAATGTTTGAGGGTGGATGGCACAAAAGGTTTACAAAAACTGATGCCATATCATGAATGTCCTTTGTGAAGCCATTTTAACTACATGGAGCAATGTTCCTACCAGCTTACTGGAAACACTCCCATCTACCCCGTAAAACAAATTGTTTAAGTAATCAATAGAAGAGGTGGGGCTCCAAAGACTATCCTTTTAATAGAGTTTTAGGCCTGGTTTTAGAATATTGGGAAAATGGTTTGATCAGATAACAAACAGCTTGTTTGAGTTTGAATATAACAGACAAGAATTTACAGAGCCTATTTGGTTTTTTTTATTGTGCTCCAGTTTTTTGCATTTAAAGCTCAGCCTAGTCTCAATCCAGCAGCAAGGCATGAAAATTCTTATAACTTTTTTCCTTGTCTTAAGATTTCAGTCCAGGTCACCTACCAAGCTTTCTCATAGCCATTTACCCATTCCATTGTTTGCCTCATGTCTCATACCTGACCACACTATTAAAGATCTGAAGCTCACTCAGTTAGGCCAGCCACACACCTGCGATCTTAAGCTCAACAGCCGAATCATTAAACCCCACAATTTACCATTCATAATTATTCTGTGCAGTCGCCCTGGCTACTGATACTTAACATTGCATGTTCCTGCAACCTAATCAGATATCTGCAACTGGTTCTCAGTCTAAAGGTTTAAGACTTGTGGCTGCAGGTCAGTGCAACAAGGAATTAGACTCAACTCCTCCTTCATGAACAGCTACCCTCCAGAACAGTTGCTGACAATTAACTATAAACCAGCGGTGCATCACCTTCGAACTCAAAGAACCCAACATCAAACACTTGACCACAGTGTGTGTCCAATGTGTGCTGAGGCAGAAAAGTATTCTACTGGTCAGCAAATCAAGATTGTATCAACCCTACACCTCATCAAATACATAAACAAACTCCTACCTTCCTGTTGTTCCCTGGCATGTTCTCCACGTCATATCCTTCAAAGCACTCTTCGTGCTCATACCTTTACTCAGAACCAACACTGTGTCAACATTCTGCAAAACGCCTTAACCCTTCCTCCTCTGCATTTTTTTCTAATGTGCATCAATCTTTTTTTAATCTAAAGCAAAGCTGCCTGCCAAAATTCCTAAGTCCAGCTTCCTTATCCAGTCTCCCGATCACTATGTCCTAGTGATGGAAACTCTTTATACTTTATCACATTCAAAAACTTCTATCCAGACGCACTGAATCCTTGCCACATCATCCACTGGTAATGTGACATGTTGGGGCCTTGTCTAACAAATGACTCCTGTTCTCTGTCAGAGATCCAACACGATTTCTAGGATCTGTTTGCCTCTCTTTTGATCCAAAATCTAAGTGAGTTATATTTTCCTTTTATGGTGGTGCTCACACAGAGGATCCATTTCATTGCGACTGGAAGTCCTCAGACTTTCTCGTAAAGTACTTCAGTTTACCAACAGTTGTGGTCCGAGGTTTGCATAGAGTGTGTTTTTTTTCTGCTAACATTTATGAAAGAACATAAAGGTCAGAGCCAATCAATGCTTACCGTTCAGCAGATAACAGATCTATCTGTGTCCCCAGCAGCAGGTAACATACCTAAATACATGCTATTTTAGATTAAATCTAAATGCACTGGTTAATAAAAATTTGCATTTGTAAAATTCAAGTCAAATATAACATGTACAGTGTTATCCCATTATTTGGGAATTTCACATGAAACTGAAATACATAGATTCTATGAACTCAAAGAACCGAATTGGAGTTAATCATGTTTAAACAAAATCTGATCAAATCTCTGTTTGCTTGTAATGTACAGTCAAAAACGTTTTTGTCCCCTTGAAAATGTCTTCTAATTTAGCTTTTTTGCCATAACCTAAACTTAAGAAAAAATTTAGTTTTCAAATAATTATTTCCTTTATTAAAGGAAGAAAGCTATCCAAACCAGCCTGGTCCTATGCAGAAAAGCAATTGCTCCCTGATATGTGCATATGAGACCATTGACGGCATTAGTGTTTGCAACAATTGGGAATGAATCCTTACAGAACATTTAATATGTTTCATATTTTAGATTCCTTAAAGTAGACGCCATTTGTTGTGATGACTGAAATATTAACCTTTAGCCGTCTCTCAATGAACTTCGGGGAAGTTCTTTCAAGACTCTTTGGAAAACCATTTCAGGTGACCACCTCATGAAGCTCATGGAGAGAACGCCAAGAGAGCAAAGCAGTCATCAAAGCAAATAGAAGCTGTTTGGAAGAATCTAAACTATAAAAAAGTTTAGTTATTTCACACTTTTTGTTTACTACATATTTCCATGTATGTTCATTCACAATTTTGTTGCCTTTGGTGAGAATCTACAATGTAAATAGTCATGAAAATAAACAAACTAAAGCCAACTAAAACGTTTGACTGGTAGTCTGTATTTGTGTGACAATTCAATGAAAAAAAATGCCTTTATATGCAAAGACAAAAATTTGACTTTTCAAAATGTCATATTGTTGTAAGGGAGCTGTGGAAAATGTGGGCGCTCCTACATTCTGTGGTGGTGCACCTAATTCTAATAGTTTGGCGCACCAGTCCAACCAGTTCAGAAAGTTAGCCTGAGCTCCGTAGTGCCTTGCAAAAACTGCAATGACACAGGGTCATTCCATGCACCAACCAGTCATCACTGTTACATCAGCCTTGTAAGCAGACATCAACCAAGCCGTCAAAATCTTCCTCCCTTCATCTCCATTCAACCTTGAAAATGTTTTATCAGATATAAGTTGCTAATGCCATCAACCTACTGAGATGGAATCTCTATCTCCTCTCCAAGCCACTATTGACAAGACTCTCCAGAAGAACCTACGTCTTCACTTCTATTCGCTATAACTTCCATATCATTCATATCCATAAAATGACCTGATTACATTTTCACGTTGTTTATATATTTCAGTAAGTATGAAAATAAATGTTTACTATTGGTGTTGGTTACCTGAAGAGGCAGATGGCTGGCACAGCTGAAAATCACATTCTAAACTAACATATGTTGATCTGGCGGATCTTAAAGAGCGCTCCCCTCTGTTAGAATACTAGATCTTTGTGACATCTAGCAAAATCAGACTATATCATCAGACCTTCATAAAATATGTCAAACCTTTTGTACTATTATTGTGACTTATATTCTGTACAATTTAATTGCAAAATAAGCAAATTTGTTTGGGGAAAATGCAAATATTGATAAAAGAAATCAGCATGCTGCACAGTGGCACATTTGGTAGCACTGTTCCCTTGCAGCAAGAAAGTCCTGGGTTTTCTCCGGGTACTCCGGATTCCTCCCACAGTCCAAAAACATGACTGTTAAGTTAATGAGTCTCTCCAAATTTGCCTTAGGTATGAGTGTGTGTGTGCATGGTTGTCTGTCCTGTATGTCTCTATGTTGACCTGTAATGGACTGGCAAACCCTCCAGGGTGTATCACACCTCTCACCTAATGACCATTAGAGATAGGCACCAGCTGCTTGCAACCCTGCATGTATAAGCCAGTATAGACAATGGATGGATGGAATAAATAAATAACTTATCTGCGTTGATGTGGATGTTGAAGTAATTCTTTGTTAACCCCCCCTTTTGTAATGGTTTTAGCATTCAGTCTTCTTTGGTAGTCTATTAGCATTCCACGTCTTGACTTGGCAAAATGTGTCCAGACTGCCTTCCAAACCTTTGCAAATTTTATCAAATCGGAAGAACATTTCTTCATAACAGCCCTTTTCAGGTGACCCATCATCATAAGTAGTTCAGATGCAGTTCTGGACTTACTGTGAAATTCTTCTTCATTTTTAGTGGCCTGGCAGACACTTGAAGGCGTTTGGTCCAAAGTGACTGGTTTTTGGGATAGTTGAACTTAATTTCATCCACCTCCACAAAAATTCTGGTTTCATTTGAACAAAAGTAACTAAACAGCATGATGCTTCCACCACCATGTTTCTTTGTAGTAATCTGTTCTTTTCTGTGACACGTTGTTTTTCCATTGTTGCGAAAAATACATTTAGGAATTTGGTTTGGAAAGTTAACCCTTGGTTTAATGAGAACGTAATAGATTATCCCATCATATTTTGGGAGATTGTAGGCAGGTCTGGATGTTTATTTTGGATAGAAAGTATTGTTTCTTTGCAGCCCTACTCAGAGACATATGGACACTACAGGAGATTGTGGTCATATGTTTTTATATTCTTATATTTTTACCTGGTACACATCTGTTAGTTTTTAAGTTTTATTGAACAGGATAAAAGATGGTACAAACTTTGAAGTGGTTTCTCGTGGTTTCATTTTTCACATCATAAAGACCAGACAATGGAAAATGTGTTTGATGTTCAGATTCACAGTGCTGGCAAGCATCTAACTAGGAGAAAACCTACACAATATGTGTAGTTGCTGAGGTAAATGTATCAGGGTATTTTTAAAACTTGCTTTCTGAAACTGTGCAAACATGTTCACATAAAAAAAAAATCTTCTGGTTCATAAACAATGAGAAACACAGAAACAAAGCCTAACCTTTGGCCTCACAGTCCCTGAAGGTGACAGAGCCTTCATATTTGGTCATGAGGCCACCACCACACATGAAGCAAAGGACCCGACCTGGTTCTGGCTGGTAGGAGCCCAGAGGACAGAGCTGGCATGGCTGGAACCCATCAGTGGAAAACTGACCTGCAGGACACTGACCTGCAGGACAGAAAAAACAAGCAACATTTGTGGTCAGCAGTAGTTTTATTCGATTTTTATTACTGACAGTGGCCCAGTGATGGAATGGTAAATACTGGGTAACTGTGAATTTATTGAGCTTCTTATTAGGCCCCTAAATGAGTCTTATGTCAGCATTCAATGTAAATATTGATCCAGAAACTCACAGCCTGTATATACAGAATGCAGATATAGGTGAGTGCTAGAAACCTGTAGAAAGTGCTCTGTTTTTAAAAAGACAATCTCAGCAGACCCTACTAACTTAAAGAAACAAAATGCACTTGTCTTTAACCTTCACTGAAAACACTGCAGACCTTAAGCTAAATTCTGTTTGTTTGCACTATGTGACTATTTATGCTTTCATTTTTTAAGTCTTTTTGTTTCAGATACCTTTTTGAATGGAAGTTCGGTTGAAGAATCTCAAAAATCTATGAGCTTTGAAAACCACTGGGTGTCACACTTGAGCAGCACCAAACAACTAGAGCCCGCATGCCACTCTTTATACCCTGCACCACGACTCTCAATAACTTTGTAAAAGTAAAAAAAAAAAAAAGAAAAATGATAGTTTTAGCTGTTTTTCCTAGGTACTTTCCTGCAATATACATATAGTATTTCCACAAAGACACTAACAATAATACTATTACTAAAATGTTTTTACTGAAACCATTGCTAATAGTAATATTCCTTACACTAACAGAGTGTCTTCAGTCAGAGGCTTCTTCAGATTTGCTGTAAGACGGACGCTACAGGAGATCCTTCCTGCCCACAGCCATCAGCATCTACAACGGCTCTTTGAAGAAACCTTCATAATGAGCTACAACATTTAATTTCCCTTTGGGATTAATAAAGTATTTTTGAATTGAATTTGAATTGAATGTGCATTGTTTTATGTCATTTTCTATAAAAATTGAATGCCCCATCGAAGTAAATGTACTAAAACTCAAAACAAATTGTTCTAAATCTAAAAATCTCAACAAATTTTGAAAAAAAGCCCCTGAACTAAGAAACCTGGAAGTTAGTCATGAAGATGCTTGATTATATTTTCTTCTCTTCTGTTCAGTTTATTTATGTAGAACAATGAAGAAGAAATTTTCCCAGGGCATATAAAGTGCCTTGTGAAACTATTCAAAGCACCTTTTCAGTTATTGTCAGGTTGCAACCTCAAACTTAAATTAATTTTACTGGAACTTTATGTGATGGATCAATGGAAACTAGAGCAATTTGTATTCCCTGAGCCAATATGTTGCAGTTACAGCTAAGTCTTTTGTGGTATGTCCCTACCAGCTTTGCAGGTCTCAGTAGGTTTAGATGGAGACCATCTGTGAGCATCCATTTTCAGGTCCTGCCACAGTAAAGTCTTTGATGAGGCCATTCTAAAACATGAATAAGCTTTGATCTAAGCGACTCAATTGCAGGTCTGCCTGTATGTTTGGGGTCTGTATGCATTGTATGATGGAAGGTGAAACTGTTCCCCAGTTTCAAGTCTTTTGCAGCCTCTAGGATTTTTTTCTAGGATTGTCCAATATTTAGCCCCATCAATCTTTCTATCAAGTAAGCTCACCAGCTTCCCTGTCCCTGCTCAAGAACAGCTTTCACACAGCATGATGCTGCCACCACCATGTTTCATAATTCAACAATGCTTTATGAATCCCAATGAAGAATTACATGTTGGAGGAGTTTTCATTACAGCTGTGGTCAGGAATGATTTTCTCTAGCAGTCTGTGTTGCAGTGGACCTGGAGAAGACTTAAGATGCTCTGCTGTATTACTGACGTGTCAATTTTATGTTGCTTCTATTTTGCACAGTAAGCTCTAGATTCTCTAGAGTAGTTCCCAGAAAAGAGACAGAATTTTTCATCAGCTATTTTAAGTCACTGGTTCTGATGCTGCTAATCCAAAACAAAATATGTCAGAAGTGGTTGCATCTCCACAACAGACTTACAGGAGATCTGTAGAATCTTGCTAAAAAAAACTGAAGGATCTAAGCAGACTTAAACTTGCTTTAAACTTCTCCATAACTTTCTCCCTGGCCCTCCCTGCTGTGTTCGTTCCTTGGTGCTTTATGATTAAATTAAATCATTTTAGTGGTATTACTCACATTTAGTCTAATTAAATGGTAATACATCCAAATTAGGCAGATCATAAATGCTAGCTAGTAAAAAGATGTCTAAGGAAACCAGCAGACCTTTACTTTGATACAACTTTCCAATAGGTGATTCTTCCTCTTGGAAAACGTTATTTTAAATGAAGAACATTTTAAGTGTGTGAGACCGGCATGCACAAACCTGCACTAAGCATCAATTTGGAGCCAAATCAGGTTTGTGTTGATGACAAAAATAGGAGGACTGTGAAAAGTTAAATGTTCTGGTAAGATTATAGTCACACTGCAGCAGGCATTTTTTGTTCCTATATAGGGTTTAAGTACTTTACATTGAACTTTAAGTTATAAATAATCCATTATGTTTTCCAGCTCCTTCCAGAAATGACTGGATATAATGAAAATATTGATGACAGAATGAGTTTACCTCCACACTGAGACACATTCTTGGCCCCGGCAATGGCCTGTCCTTCAGTACTGGGACATGGCTCACAGGACAGCTGACCCTCCATGTCCTGGTATGTTCCAGGAGGACACTGAACACACTGCTCTTGCTTGCCGCTGTAAAATGTCCCTGCACCACAACTCACTGTGGGAAAAACACACAGCTGAATTCTTCTATGGCTAGGTTGATGACAGTACAGCAACATGTAGATAGTTCCATGAACCCCAGACTTACCACACTTCCCATCTTGGAAGACTTGACCTGTGCTGCAGGTCTCTGACCCTTCTGGAATCCTGGACGGTTTTTGGGCCACTTCATAATCTGTTCCAGAAAACTGGATGTAGAACTGCTGCTTGTTGATAGACTTCCTAAGTGTCCGCATGGCGCTCTGGAGCTTCTGCTTCATCTTCTCTCTTACACAGTCAATGTTACACGAGTCTGAGGGGCAACGACAAAGCTTCTTATATTTTCAGTAAAAACGTTTAACTTAAATGTATCTCATGCCTCAGCTGTGCATGTTTACTGCTTAATTCCTAATGAAGCTCAAAGAACAAAGAGACCACAACACCTGAGGCCTCCTCCTCCTTCATCTCCATTTCAAATTCTGCTGTGATGAGGGAAATCTCTTTTGACGGAGACTTGCGTCCTCTGCGGCGCTTCTTTGACGAGTCACACTTAAGGTTAACAAACGTTACCTGACAGTCATCGGTGCAGGGGAACTGACCTCCTTTTAGAGTAAAAACAGAGATTACAAAAATGAAATTCAACTCATTTGTCATTTCTGCTAAATACACAAAATGCGGCAGTGTACCTGAAAGCGAGCTGAGATGCTCTTTACCTTGAATGTTCTGCTTGGATGAATCTCTATGTTTCTCCTTGTTGCGTGGGCTCAGGTGACATTTGGCATCTTTAATCTTAAACTTGGCCTTCTGCTTGATGGGCGGGGCCAATGGATCTGTGTTCATCCACATCAGAAAGAAACACAAGGCTGTTAAACATGAAGTGTACTGTATGCTTTACCTGTGAAGATTGCCTATCGAAGTATTTTCTGTTCTGATTTGTGGTTATACAAGATACATTTCTGCACAACAATTGGAGAATGATCATTATTTTCTTCTAGGTTATGGTTCTTTTCTATTTTTACAGCAGTGGTTCCTAAAGGTGGGTTGAGGAAATATAAATCTATAAGAAAGTGTGGTTCCTACATATGATCTCCAGAAATCAAACGGAATCTGAAAAAAGTCAGTGACAGCACATTTAGTTTTAACTGTTACAAAAATAACTGTGTGAACAAGTTTGAATTTGTTTTTTGCTTTCTGCATAATGGACACTAATCCAGTTTATACAGAACAGACTCAAATATATATACAAACTGTGGCACAATGTAAAGAACAGCTGTCTTGCAGTAGTAAAGTTGATTTAAATAGAGCGTCAACCCACTGACTTTGTTGTCTTTAAGTCACTTTGTAACTAATTTGGTAGTAAGCTTAAAGTCCACTTGGAAAATCCATTTGTGTCCAAGCTTTAATTTCCTGGCTGATGTCTTAAAATTTGCTTCAATATTTCCACATAATTTTCTTTTCCCATGATGCAATCTATTATTTGAAGGGCAAAGGTCCCCCCTAAGGAAAACACTGCCACAGAACATGACGCTGACACGACTGTATTTCAGTTGTGATGGTGTTCTCAGGCTTGTAAGCTTCCTTAGCTTTCCTCAAAATACAGATTGTCATTATGGCCAAAACTTTACTTAACTTTACTTTCATCAAACTGTAGGACATGTCTTCAAAACTCAAGGTATTTGTCTCTGAGTACATGTGCCGGCTGTAATCTTTTTTCTATGCTTTATGTGGTCCCACCTTGGTCCAGGACTCGTTTCACTGTGGATAATAGCACTCTTACCAGCCAGTATGATCATGAAGGTCTTTTGCCTTTGTTCTAGGGTTGGTACACACATTTAACACCAAGACAGAAATCTCTGGGACAGAAAACCTGTCCCCTTCCTTAACAGTGTAATGGCTCGGCATTCCCGTGCTGGTTATACTTGTAGTTGCATAAATTAGTTGAATTTAGTGAGTAACTGAACCTGTCACCTTCACACTTCTAGAAATTGTACCCAATAGTGAAACAGACTTGTGGAGGTACACAGTTGTCTTCCTGCTAATTTATTAGTATGTATTAGTACAACATGTTTGTACAAGCATTCTTTAAGCAGCATTACCAGGCTGGATGGGAACTCCACAGCTTAATGTGTAGTTCTCTGAGTCTGCAAGAAAGAAACACATATGTTAAGACTATGGTTAAAGAAAGGAAAATTATCATGAGAGTTTAAGGTTTATGTTACTTAAGAGGGTGTTTTGTAGTGGTAAAACAACTTTTATCCCTTTCCATAGAAAAACAGACAGAGACCCCCAAAGGCAGATATATTTACATGTGACCTTAATCCTGATTGTAAAATTGAGGCTAAAATAAAAGAATTATTAATGTTGTCATCCTCCTCCAGTGCACAAGCACACACAAGTATGCATTTCAAGTACGAAACAATAGATTGAAGCCCAGTCTCTGTTCAGCCACAAGTATTTTACATGGCATTCACCTCCCTGATATTAAGATAGACTCCAACAGGGCAAAAAAACAAATGCTTCACTTCATGCCTCAGAGTCATCTATCATTCTCACACTGTGGCTGCCAAGTCAAACCGAGCGAGGGCCACATTACGGAACACCACAATCAAAGTATGTAATCAATTTGCAGATGTGTTAAGTACTATCGCAGGAGAAGGGCCTGAGGTGTTAGCCAAAGTGTTGGAATGGTTGGGGCCAACAGAACCTTCCTGAGTGAAAAACACATCAGTCTGAGCCGAGAGCTTGCTGACGAGCCCATAAATAAAGTAATAAAAAGCCCTAGCAGCTTCATCAGGAATCAATGAGAGCTTTATCTACGGACTGACGTTACCAGAAGGCAGCTTTCAACCACTAACATGTAAATACTTTTATTAATGTTTCAGTTAATCAAAATAATTAGCATCAGGCAATGATAACCTGACTAAAAACAAAGAGCAGTTTTCAAATGATTTAATTTAATGAAGGAACAAACAACCACCCTCTGAAAAGGAGTCAACAAGAGGAGGACATTCAGCAGAGCTGCCAACATGTCCAGGTCTGTTGTCCAAGCAAGTTCACCCTTAAAGCAGGCTGTAAGATGCTTAATGAAGTTTACAAAAATTATGAAATACGGTATCGTCATGGACCTACATGAAGGCTCTTGCTATTGTTGATATGAAAGTGTATGTTTGTACAATCAATAAGAGACTTTAGTGTAACTTTCATGGGAGGTGTGCAAGGAGGAACACTTTGCACTGATAAAATTGGTGCATACTTCTATTTTTATTAGGTTATATTATTTTAATTGGGTCATTTTTACTCTGTAAAAATCAATCAGGCTGTTGCAGCTCATCCAAAATGCTGGTGGCAGAATCATTAAATGACTGCACTAGCTCCATGTTTTTAAAAAGACGGACTTCGGATTCTTGTTGATGGTCTACAGGGTGCTGAATGATCTTGGGCCAAAATACATTTCACAGTTGATAGTCAGGTATGAACCAGCATTTAGCTTCTATACTGCTCAGTTCTGGAACCAACCACTTGGAAACATGAAATGTGCAGAAACTGTTGACTCCTTTGAATCAGGATTGAAAACATCATTGTTTGCTGCAGCTTCCTTATAAAGGTCAAATGCTTTTTTATTATAATGATATAGTCAGTCAGTCATTTTCTACCGCTTATTCCATAGTGGGTCACGGGGGAGCTGGTGCCTATCTCCAGCAGTCTATGGGCGAGAGGCGGGGTACACCCTGGACAGGTCACCAGTCCATCACAGGGCAACACACAAACAATCATGCACACACTCATTCATACACCTAAGGGCAATTCAGAGTGACCAATTAACCTAACAGGCATGTCTTTGGACTGTGGGAGGAAGCCAGAGTACCCGGTGAGAACCCACGCATGCACAGGGAGAACATGCAAACTCCATGCAGAAAGACCCCCAGTCGGGAATTGAACCCAGGACCTTCTTGCTGCAAGGCAACAGTGCTACCAACTGCGCCACCGCAGTTATAATTATATAATTATATAATATTATTCTTGATAGTTTCTTAGCTATTTTGTGTGTTACATTTGCCTTTCAGTATTGTTATTTATGTGCAGCCTACATTTTACTATTAGTTTTTTAATTTCTTTTTTATCATAATTCCCTTGATGTCTGTTTCTGAATCATTATAAGTCCCTTTTGAAAATATTACCTGCAAGAAACAGAGCATTGGATGGACACGAGAGTGAGCAGACTTCTGTGCCTCCACTCTTAGTGCAGATCAGCTGGGCTCGTGGTGCAGGCTTTCCATTGGGTAGACATTTCACACCCTCTGAGGAACACACCAAATGACATCACATACTGGCAAGGTCAAAATGGAAGCAAGAGGTGAGACCTGTGGACGACCAGGAATCGGAGCGTACCGGTGCAGTCTTTCTTGTTCCAGTGGAGTTTCTGTCCAGGTGGACACACACACTCGTAGCTACCCTGTGTGTTTATGCAGCCATACTCACAGCTTCCATTGTTAATGCTGCACTCATCAATATCTAACGAAGAAACACAGATTAGCATGATTTTTACTATTCTTGTTTAGGGTAAAATGTTCAAGACAAGCATATTTTTAAAGTGTTAAAAAATGACCTTGCAGGAAGAGAACGTTAACATAAAATCTGTATCATTATATTTTGTTAGTGAAGCTGAAGCTGTATCATGTAATTTCTCCTTGTTCCGGTCTACGTGCTTGATTCTGCATCAACACTCACCTCCACAGTGCGTGAGGCCGTAGAGGATGTATCCCTTGTGGCACAAGCACTCAAAGCTGCCAGGGTAGTTAATGCAGGTGTGGTCACATGTCCTCTCAAAGGAGCACTCATCAGTGTCTGAGTGAGGCCAAAGACAAACAGCTTTAACTTTAAAAAAAAGTATTCATGCCCCTTGAACTTTTTCACATTTTGTATTATTAAAACCCCAATCTTTAATGTGTTTCATTGGGACTTCGAACTATTTTACAAAAAATAAAAAGTATGGCATACATTTGTTTGCAGCCACCCAGGTAAAAACTTCGTTAAACCAGCTTCTGATGCAGTTTAAGCAGCAAGTCTTATGGGGTATGTCTCTACCAGCTTTGCACATTTGGAGATTGAACGTTTTGTCCATTTTTCTTTCCAGAATAGCTGAAGCTCAGTCAAATTAGCTGACAATCACCTTGTGAAAAGCCAATCCCGGTCTTGCCACAAATTCTCAGTTGGATTCGACTAGGCCGTTCTAAATGCAATAAATAGCCTTTGATCTAAACCATAGCATTGTAGATCTGGCAGTAAGTTTAGGGTTGCTGCCCCACTGCAAGGTGAAACTCCACCCCATTGTCAAGTCTTTTGCAACCTCTAATAAATTTTCTACAGGTTTTGCCCTGGGTTTGGCTTTACCCTTCTTTCCATCATCTTTGAAAGATTCCCTGTCCCCTCTAAAGTATGTTGGGACCCACAGCCATGGATTATAACATGAAGTCTGGTACAAACATTTCCGGAACTTTCAAAATAAATCGCATTAACCTTCTTCCAGCACAGCCAGGAAAGGGGCCAACAACGGACTTCCCGTGATGCCACTGTCTATATAACCCCCCCCCCCCCCCCTTTCCAACGAATCGACCTCTTCTATGCTTCTTTGCGGGTTCCTCCAAGGGGTCCGGACAGACAGACAGCGCGCTAATGTCTCTTTGCTGGCAAACAGACATAACTCTTCAACTGGATCCAAGAGTGTCATAAGATCACGCGGTCACATGCACTAAGTTAAGTACAAATGAATTGCTGCTTGTGTATCCGGTATTCATTCATGAACGGGGATAATTAAGGTACAAGCGTGGCTTGACTTTCTCTCTGAGGTCTACAGCAACAAACTGTTCCAGAGAGCTTCCCAGCAGAGATCCTGTCTCTACAAAGTGAAGCAGTTTCCCAAAGGAAGGACGGGACGCAACACCGTGGTAACGTGCAGTTTGGTCGGCGGACAGAGCAAGCCGCCTCATCCAATAGCTACGGAGGTTAGCTGCAGCTAACCCTTTGTTCACAGTGCTACACAAAGCTTTCCTCAAACTTCGTCGTCACCCGGACAACTTCTCCTCAGCACGGTTCACATACGAGGTTAGGTTTGAGCAGAGTGGTAGAAGTAGTTTAGAATGAAATAATCTAAACATTTTTCATTTTATGAAGTTTGGTTTTGTTTGTGTTGAACTCCGCTATCTTAGTGCTAGCAGACTATCTGATCAGCACGTGCTCAGTTTTGTGTTTGTGTGTTTTTAAAGTTAAGACAAACTTGACTTAAAGGGTGATTTTAAACACAGAAGATTGATAATAACGCGCCGTCCGCGCTTATGCATTTTAACCCTTTTATTAACAGTATTTTAAAGGTGTGTGTTTGATTCTGATGATAAGCTATAAGCTTCTTTTGTTAGCTTTAACTGCTAACAGCTAAGAACACGTGCTAGCCTGCTAAAGACCGTTTACCCAAAAAGGTTGCTAGTTTTCAATCCAGTGAAATAACATTTCCCTAAACATTGTTTTGCTAAACTTGATAACTATGTAAAAACCATTAAGCCTCATTTCTCCAGAAAGATTTAGCTTTTTTCCAAAATATTCCCTTAATAATATTTCTTCAAATATTATTTCAATAAATAAAGGCAGCTAATGAGACCCCATTGAGAATGGGTCATCCAGAAGGTTGGTTTTATTCAGCAAATCATTCTTTAAAATATTATTTTAATAAAATAATATTTTACCTGATCTTGCATTGTGAATGGTTGTCTAAAGGCATGCTTATTGTTGCCTAAGTTAGTTCCAAGACTAACTTAACTTAATTTCCAGATTCTTTAAGATAATCCTTGGTCCTCAATCATAAACATTGCACTGTAATGTTGCATCATTCTTTCGGTCATGGTTTCAACCATCTTTAATCAACTTGTTTATATTGTACATAGCCCATTAGTCTTCCTTATTATTTAATTCTGCTTGGTAGTTTAGTTGGATTGTTTTAGCATAGTAAAGAGTTTGTTGATTGAAATATGTTTGACTTTGAGTTGACTTATTTTTGTTAATAAATTCATGTGTTTTAAGAAATTGTGTGAATTCATTCCATGTGTGTGCAGAGTTTTGCTGTTCAATAATGTCAGAGCTTGGTTCATCCCTTTTGATTTTGTCCTAATACCAAAGCCTTATTGGGCTGGTATTCACAGGACAACCCTTAACAGACCAAAATATTATTTAATAAAATATTAATATTAAATAATATATTCATACTTATAGTCACAACAAGTAAATGATCCCCACAGCATGATGCTGCCACCACGAGGGAGGTTTGTTGAGGGCTCTGTGAAATATGTAGTTTCATATGTTTGCTGTGTCCCATATGAGGTTTGTGGTAAACAACAAATTACCTTTTTTTGTCTTTCTTTCAACAATACCTTTCTACTTGGCACTTTCTATAAAGCCCATAAGTGTGGAGTAGTCGTTCTGTCAATATATCAGCTGTGGATCTCTGCAGCTCCACCAGTGTTACCATGTGCCTCTTGGCTGCATCTCTGATTAATTCTCTACTTGCCTGGAATGTCAGTTTAGATAATTAATGAAGGAAACCAGTTATTATAGATTTTATTTAGGGATATCAGATTAAAGGGGAATATAACGGCACACCAAACATTGAGGGTATTCTAAAAATGTTTGAAAACCATGTATCATTTTCTACGTTGTGTTGGTCTATTGTAAAATCCTAATATTTTTTCTGTGAACTGTATATGCTGCAGTGAAATTAGATGCAAAGGCACCTTAAGTCAGACTTTATGTTTGTTGATCTGAAAAAAGGTGTTTTAGGTTATAAATGCTTGTTCTTGCATTAAGGAAATTCATTATGGAGAAACCCCTCGCACAACATGTATGGCAAATCATAATACAGAATGTATCATCTTTTTCATCCAAGGCACAACACCTTCAAACAAATATGGTGCCTTAAATTTAGACCTACTGTACCTAATATGGCTGAACAAAATACAATTCATAAAATTCTCCAAAAAGTGCAGAAATATTCAGTTTCATTTGGAATTCAGGACAAAATAAGTCCTGCCCAGGGAAGAGTTTATTGCAAATATCTTTAAAAAAAAGTACTCGGTTCAATGAGCAAAGGAGTAAGAATCTCATAAATAACTAAATGTAAAATCTCACTGGGATGAAGTGTTGTCACTGAACATGTTAATCTAAAATGTTCTAATGGATTTTCTAACTCAGAGGAAGTTGGCCAGGGTCTTGCATGTTTGCTCAGTAAACAGTCCAAGCAAATGTCCCTGAGAGGACATCAGAAAGGTTCGCCCTTGTGGTTGCAGCTAGTCAGACCAGCATAGTTTACATAAACTGAGAAAGGGCACATAGTAGTTCCTAACATACACACAGACATCCTAAAAAGAAAGTACACCTTTCATTTCTAAGGTCTTTAAATGTCAGGAAATAATAAACATGATCTGGTGTTTAAACAAGATGTGAAAGTTAACACAACCACTCAACCGGTTCCATACTGTCATTATTAAACAAAGGAAAAGCCAAAAATAGAAAACCTGTGTGTGAAAACATAAAGGTACAACACAGGATGCAATAGCCAGTAAAAGCACTTTTAGCAGTAGTAACATAAAGTAGGTGTTGTTTCTCATCTCATGTTTTATCTCTTACGTGACTGCTTGTGTTCATTTCGGTAGTCAGGTATTTGTTTCTGCAGATCCCACCTTAGCATTTCAGGTAGGGTGAGCTCTGGAAACATGAATTCTTTTCTTATTCAATAGCCCCTTTTCCACCGAAAGCCCCAGGGTTTAAAGCCCCAGGATTTGTTCTACCCAGGTAATAGGAATCCCAAGGGTTCTCGTACATTCTTTATCTATTGCCACGGACCATTTAATTAAATCAGCCTAATGACAAATGGGGAAGCTGTGAAAAAACCTGCAATACACCTTCTTTCCAGCAGATGGCATTACTCGTTTACTCTGTTTAAAAGTTTATCATTTTTTGTGTCAACTGATAAATAATAGATGATGAGCAGCTTTAGAGTTATACAGTTGATTAATTCCTTCCATTATTCCTTAAGTTGTACTGGATACATGAGCAGAAAAATTTAAATCATTTTACATAACATTTTTTACCAACCTGGATCTGCCCAGAGTTGTTGCTTTATGATTCATTTACAATAACTACTACACACTGATTAACACACGTATTTCTTTTATTATCATCAGGTAAACTCATATCAGATAACTACAGGACATGGTTTTAGTAAAAATGTATTTACTAGAATAAAAAAACTGATAATCAGTCCAGAATTACAGGGAATTGATAACTTGAATGTCTTATCATGAGCAAATATTTATATAAAGTAGAAGATGCATAGAGAGTAGACAAGAGAATGGCAGGATCACTGAGCTTCTGCATCCAAACCTGGAACTGTGGTGTCTCCACCTGCAGAGCCATGTGCAAAAAACTAGAAAAAAATTAAAATATTAAAGAGTTCCTACCCACTAAGTTAGGTTTACATGAAAAGAAGGGAAATGTTTTTTTTTTTATGTACATGAAAAATTTTGAGAGCTCTCATCATCAGCACTGCATTAAAACATTTGTCTTACAGAACTGTGGCAAAATAGTTAACAATTAATAAAAACAACTACTTAAAATTTCACAAATTTCCAGCAAAAAGAAAAATCTGTTTTATTGTCCACCTACCTATTAAAGGGTTTATATTCACTTTCAATCGCCACAAACAGATAACAGGTAGCGGGAAATCCCAGAGTGTGGTGCCGAGATCAGGCAGCGGTTAGTGCGGAAGTCCCAGTCTAGCTGTCCTGTTAGCTTAGCTTAGCAGGAAGATCAGCCTGTAAGTGGAGCTCCGCTGCTCCAAAAACTCAGAAAAAACATTTTAAAGTAGGCCCATTCCGAATGAACTGACTGCACAGGTAAAGTTTTACTTTGTCTGTTAAAAACCTCTTAAAACTACATTTGTGACAGATTTATGGTAAAAAAACGATTAATCTGTATAGCCATTACTGAAGCTGCTGGTGCCATGCCTTGCTGCATACAACCCCGTTAACAAATCCAGGGGAAAGCAGAGAAGACCTACTTGAGATTAGGATCATTTACCCGTCGAAGTAAAGCACCAGAAAAAGTGAAACTAAATATGTATCGAAATGTGACCTGGGCTTTACAAAGCCTGGGGCTTTGCAAAATCCTGGGGCTTTCTATAAGCAAAGCAAAGGGACTAATTATTCTGTTGTAGATTTGATGCAATGATTAAAATCATTATCATGTATCAGGTACCAGTTTGGGCCAAGTTCTGTCAGGTAGATGCCTCACTTTTAATTACAGAATAATTTGATATACAGAGAAATGTTGTGACTTCAGAGCGCCCACATTCTCATTCATCCACCACCATGCTTGATCGTTAGCATGAGAGTTTTGTGCTGAGTACTTTACCTGGGGTTGCACCACAAAATTGAGTTGCGCATTATGGCCAAACTCCTCTGATCCATATTTTTCTATCCAAAGAACATTGTGCAAAACATCTTGTGGTTCATTAGCAATAGTGGGTAGGCCCCCTGGTGATAGAGATAGGAAGCTATTAACGGCTGCCACAAGACTTTTGAGGAGGCAGGAGGTCAGAATCCTCAAGTGAAAGCAAAAGACCTGCTGCCAGACTTTCCAGTTCTCATCAGGTTCTCCAAAAGCCTCATCACTGTCCTGGACCAGACCAATGACAGTGGTGTACATATGTAATATGGGGTCCGGTGAAATGGAGTCATTTGTGTAAAGGGAGAAAAGGGGGGGGAAGAAACCCCTACAGCACGTCAGTGCTTATTGATCTTGTGCGAGAAAAGATGCTCCCCAGCCTCACCTGCTGCTGCCGGTTCTTCAGGAAGCTAGTGATCCACTGACAGTAGGCAGCCAGAACTTTAAACTGGGTGAACTTCTGGTGCAGGATGTCTCAATTGATGGTTTTGAAGGCCCAGCTGAAGTCCACAAACAGGATCCTGGCATACGTCCCTGGGTGCTCGAGGTGTTTCAGGATGTGGTGCAGTCCCAAGTTGACTGCATCATTTGCCAACCTGTTTGCCCACTAAGCACACTGCAGAGGTCCAGCAGGGGGCCTGTGATGTCCTTCAGGTGCTTCACTACCAGCTGCTCAAAGGATTTCATGACCACAGGGCGGTAGTTGGTGTCAGTCAGTCATCATTTAAGTCTAAATGGGATGTGGAGGAGTTGGGTTGAGGTGTGAACTGCTGCTTTTTGTACCTGCAGTAGAAACCATTCAACTGCTTTGGCAGGCAAGGATTCTGCTCAGGGTGGGGGGAAGGTCTTCTGTAGGCAGTCAGGTTTTTCAAACCATTCCGAACAGCAGAAGCTTCTTCATGTTAGAAGCTTTTCTTTAGCTTCTTATTGTAGCTTTTCTTCGGTGCTTTGATCTCCTTGGTCAGTTTGTTCCTGGGCTGCTTATACAGGGCCCGGTCCCCACTGCTGTGAGCCTCTTCTGAACAGCTGAAAGCCCGCTATCAGAATTTCGCAGTCCGGATTGTTCTCACTCAACCAGGTTTCGGTAAAGCAGAGGGCGGCAGATGCACAGAGGTCGGAGTTTTTATAGGTGAGAGGAAGCTGTTCGTCCATTTTGTTGGCCAGGGAACGCACACTTTCCAGGTGGCAAGTTGAATGCAAGGGTGTGCAGAGCCCCCGCTGTCGGAGCTCTCTTCCCTCTAATCCAATCTTTCTAATAGAGGTAATTAGCTAATTAAGTCCTCTGTGGTAAGGAATTTATCCTGTGCTAGAAGAAAAATTATAATATTAATCCTTGAGGTCGCTGGTATGAAGTTCCTCTCTGTTGAAAGAGACCACCAAACGGTGGCAGAGAGCATCACAAAACGCAGAAAACGAAGAAAAGAGAGACCAAAGCTTTGAAGCAACCATCAGCAGCGCCATCTTGGATATAATATATAATATAAGCACCTTGGTCACACACTGCTCTGGGATGGCATGCCATTTTTCAACCAGCATTTGCTGCAAGTCCAATCTAATAATGATACAAAATGAGAATCAATAGCTGGATAAGCTGTTGGGCATTATTAGAATATCTGGCAAGTTCTGTTTGAGGAGCAATGAATCAAAACTGGAACTTTTCAGGCGTATGGATCAGCGGTATGTCTGAAGGAGGAAGAATGAAGCTTGTGACTAAAAGAACACCAAACCTATGGTGAAGCATGGTGGTGGCTCAGTGATGTTTTTGTGCTGCTTTTTTTCATCTGGCACAGCATGATAGATTTATTCAAGTATTAGGAACCACAGAAAGGAAATGCCATGCCATCTGTGCGGAAACTGAGGGTTTGGTGTCACTGAATCTTAAAACAAGACAACAATCCTAAGAATATCTCAAAGTCCACCAAAGCTTGGTACCAGAAAAAGTCTTAGCAAATAATATAGTGGTTATCATTGCGGTCTGACTTGAACTCTGTTGGTGGGATTTGAAAATAGTGACTGCAGCACACAAAACAATAAATGTGAATAAATTGGAGGCCTTCAACCACAAACAGTGGACTAAGATTCCAGAACACTATCAGCTTGTGTCTGGGTATTAATTGCGTTTGCAGCTTGTCGTAACATCCAGGGGGTGCTATACTAAGTTCTAAAAACGCTTGTTGTGAACGGGTTGAATAATTTTGAAACTGAAGTAGAAATTTAAGAATCAAGTTGTATTTATTTTGACGAAACCACTTGTAACATTAGTTGTGCTGTACAATTTGAAATTTTCTTGTTTGATTTATTTACTGCAAACAGCTGCTAGTTTGTATATTTTGCCAATAAACCTTATCTGCAGTGGGGGTTGAATAATTTTAGCTTTAACTATAGATGCAGATGTCTGCGGATGTGCAGCTATTGGCAGTGGGGTGCATGGCTAAGGTGTGCTTATAATAGCGAAGCCATATCAGAGCAACGCTGTGATGTGGCTGACACCACTCAACACCACATACTTAAGACTTCAAATACACAACCAATGAGCTCTAGTTAATCCAACACATACACACACTGTTCACTGTTTGTTTAAGAGTGTTTGTTTTGGGCGGAGGATAGAAGAACCTTAGGGTTTTGCTTTTAGGAAAAATCATTTTGTGTTTGTCTGATCTTCTGCCTCACTTGCTGTGACTTGTAAGCAGGAATTTGCCTTTAGTCATACAAACTTAGTGTGTTCAGATAGTTTCCAAAGATGCAATACACACCAAGTGAAGGCACTTGCAGCCACATTAACAACATGTGTGACCTTCCCCAACGTATGCAGTAACTCTGGTCTGATTACTTCAATCAATGCAGACAATTACATTTTCATAACAAGGTCATAAATATCTACAAAACACTATTATACTATGTGAACTCTATATAAGACCAGAATAAATTTTTGAATGACACAGCTGAAAATAAAGACACAACAGTAGGATGTTAACTGCAAAACTCAAATAGATCCTAAATGTAAAACCATTCTCTCACATATCTTCTGAACCAACAGATTGTTGAAAAAAAAAAAAAAAAAAAAGCTTTAAGCTACTGACCTTTGCATGTCCGTTCATCTGTGAGAAGTTTGTATCCTTTCTGGCAGCTGCACTCAAAGGAGCCCACTGTGTTTCGGCAAAAGTGATCACAGCCGCCGTTGTTCTCCTCGCATTCATCGATATCTGAATTGATTGAATCAGAGGATAAAACTGGCAATGCCAATTCTTAACATACAGAAAAATTTAAAACTCAGCTGAATACCCATTAAAGTTGTTCATATTTTGTCACGTCACAACCAAACTTTGATGTATTTGTGATGAAAACACAAAGTAGTCCATAGCAGCTGAGTCAAAGTAAAATGATATTTTAACAAATAAAAATCAGAAAATATGATGTGCACATGCATTCAGCCCCCCTGAATTTTGACATCCCTAAATAAATCTCTCATCTAATTATTAAACAGAGTCCCCCTGTGTGTAATTCAATGTCAGATATATCCAACCTTGTATATAAGTGTTAAGCTATGTGTCATTACACAAAAAACTATTTTGCCAAACACTTAAACATGCACACAAGCATGAGATGAAGTATCAAATGATTTTTTTATCAACTGAACTCAGACATGTGAGTTCTCGTTCAGGTGTGCTGCAGCAATTCTGAGGTACAAATGTGGAAATAATAATAATAAAGGGAGCGCAGTCACCCCTGAGGAGATGTTTGCACTGGCAACCACAGACCTCATGGCAGATCTGGTTTCACCAAGCCTCCAAAATTATTTCTTTGCCTCATCTAGTTTACCATATCCTCAGAAGAACTTTCATAGCTTTATAAACTTTCAATTTCTTCATATCTCATTTAGAGCTCTTTGGATTGTGAAAGCTTTATAATTTATGTGTGTTAAAAAATCTTTAAGCAGAGCAACATGTGTAGAATATCAAGCTGAAAAGATGAACAATGAGTAGGTAAAAAAAGGAACCAAGAGAAAAGGAGGGGCAGCAACAAACAAGGATAGAGGAAAATAGTCTGATAGATTAAACACGCTAAGCCCTTTTTGATTGGTGCTTTTTAGTGATGGAAACAGTCAGGGATTAACAGCTAAGTCCCATGAGCTGCCGAATAGGTCAAGCAAGATTCCAGAGAGAAATAAGAGGGAGGCCTGAATAGTGAGGGCACAAGTAGAAATGGAGACAAAAGCAAGGGAATTGAAAAAAATGGGAGGTAAAAGGGAAGTGGAATTGTGATGACACTAAAGGCAAATGAAAAAGAAAAATCCCCTAATGGGACAAGCTGAACTTTGAAACAATTAAGACAATTAAGAGAAGATAAGAATATGGATGCAAGAGCAAAGGAGAGTGAATTGTGGAGTGCAGGATGAGGGTTAGTAGAAATGAGTTTTGGTCTTGGTTGTTGGTTTGGTGACTTTGGTAAAACTAACACCAAACCTTTGGTCCTTGGTTTAAATTACTCTTTGTTTGAGTGGCATAGTAGTTAAGCTAAGCTTTGTTAGTTTCAAGAAATATTTTGCACTCTATATTCTCAGGTGTCTATATTTCAAACTCCTTGTTAATCTAAAATCAGTTGTTCTATTTACCTGTTAAAATACACTAATGGTCTACGATATGATTGGTGCAGACCATTTGTACATTGAAGTTGGAATCCTGTAGTTTCTTCCATACATAATCATTATCGGCTTTAATCCATGCATGGGAGACTGGTGTCTGTTTCCAGTGGTCAATAGGCGAGTTAGAGGCAAAGTACACCAACAGAAGAGAAACAGATCTTCCAGACTCTGATAACCAAGAAACTAACTGGACCCAATAAAATATTTGTGAAGCACACAGTTAGGCATAAGAAGATCATGAACAGACGTAAAAATATTTTGATTTGATTTATTTTGACGTTTTTCCTTGATTAATCTTAATGGTTACTTGGCTGGGTGGTATTAGTTGTGCTTATGATACGGTCATTCAACGTCAACTAACCATTCTAGTTTTAACATCTCCTTTCTCATGTCCAAGTTCCTTGTCCTCTTTACCGTGTGTGAAACGCCAGAGCACTGCAACATGTAGTCCACTTGACTGTCATCTCATGACTCTAATGACTCTTATTCCCTTTTTCTTGTTACACTATCTGCCAACATGGTTTGATTAACCATTTGGGGAAATCCGTTACCTGAATGGTAAATTGTTTCACATCTTATCTTTTAGGGAAATACATGCTAAGATCATAAATGGTATTTTACATATTGTAAACTGATGGTGATTAGTAAACACTGGTGAGCTTTGCAACAATAAACTCTATTCTATGTTTTAGATGTTATTGTATTTTTTTAAAGGAGAAGTGCTTTCTCAGTATTTGTTTACATTTGCTGCTGGTTGAAAAGCCCGAATTCAAATTTTCATACATGCACTGGAGGTCAGGTATCTGTACAGATTGACACACAAAGGTAGAACAGCTATTTGACACTTAGGCTGGACACTATTAATGTTAATGTTAATATCTGAGAGTTCTTTGATCAAGTTTAATAAAAACATCTCAGGATCCTTCCCTGCATTTTGTATGTCTTTGTTTGGGCCTTCTAACCACAGTTCATGATACAGTGCACTACAAAAGTATTTTACCCCCTTGGCTTTTTACCTTTGTTACATTTCAACCTGAAATTCAAATGCTTTTTTTTAACCTTATTTTATTTGATGGATTTACACAAGATAATCCAAAATGGTAAAATTCTCAATCCAATTGAAAATCTGTGGTTAGACTTAAAGATCAACGTGCACAAGCGAAAAACATCCAACATGAAGGAGCTGGAGCAGTTGTACCTTGTGGAATGGGCAAAAATCACAGTGCCAAGATATGGAATGCTCAAAGCGACTTGTCCGAAGCTACTTGCACCTTTGTCACAAAATGTGGCTCTACAAAGTATTGACTTTAGGGATAGCTGAACAGTTACAGTATGCACACTGAAGCTTTTCTTCACAATAAAAAAAATAATTATTTTCAAAGTTGAAGGCATGTTCAATAAATGAAATGGTAAAGTCTCAAACAATCAATTTAAACTCCAGGTTGCGAGGCAACAATGCATGAAATAAATATCATCACTTTTGCAAGGTACTGCATGATGACAAAAAATCACTACTTTTAGGTTACCCGTGTTACAAGCTATATGATGGACTGGCGATCTGTCCAGTGTGTACACCGCCGTTAACCCTAACCCTAACCCAACAGCAACCCTGCAGGGATAAGCGGGTATAAATGATGGATGGATGTTTCAAGCCTGCTGTCACACTGTTTTTCTCTCTTGTCATATATGTTATCAAGTCTAATAATTTATCTCACATGGGACTAAATGTAAAGAAATGAAATGCTTTAAGTAGAACATCAAGTTATGTCATGTATTTGAAGCACTTGTTTTGTACATTAAATGTATGAGGATAGAGAGTGTAAACTTCTCCATGCTAGAGTTTCCTTTTCCATGGTCTCACCATCTTGTTTTCTTAGTTTTTATTCAATTCAATTCAATTCAATTCAATTCAAAGATACTTTATTGATCCCCGAGGGGAAATTAGAATTCCAGTACAACCCATCCAAAAGGGGTGACGGGTCACCGAGGCTTTGCTGCCAACTCACAGGCGCTGCCCTTGCTAGATGAGAAAAGAGGCCACATTAGGTAAGTAGAGGAAAAAAATCATATTTCACACTTTATCCTTAGCAGGATACAGTTTGAGATTGTAAAAAACCTCAGCACAAAGAAGCAACAAGTTGACAAAACAACATCATGTCGGGATCGGTGAAGGTGGTGTGAGCGTGTGCATATGTTTATCTTGAGTATGTGTGTGTGTGTAAGTGAGTGTGTGCAAGTAAATCCATGAAGCACTGTCCCAGAGGCCATTGTCCTTGATGGTATGTTGGAAGGTTCGTCAACTGGCCACAAAGTTCTGAGCAGGTCCACAGATTTTCTCAGGGAAGGGAGGGGGCAGAGGGAGCAGAGCGTCATGTTTACATAACTTCCAGGAGAAGTTGAAGATAGCCAGCCATCAAGGCCGTACAGGGGAGCCAGATTCAGAAAAACAATAATTATTTGGGTTAGGCTGACTCTTAATTTTCCATCAGCCTTGAGAGTCTCACTGGTGCTTCTCAAAGGCGAATCCAAACAGCCAAATTCCTGGTCTTTCTGCCAGAGTTCCAAGCGAACAACTTTCTCCAAGATTTATCCCATTTCACCCCTGAGTCCAGGAACCGCAACCTGCCTGCGATCCTGTGTAAGGATCACATCCAGTCTGCGATTCAGCTCACGTAACATCTCAGTCTGAGTGTTGATCGCCCTGAAGATCCCATCATACATGCCAGGCAGCCTTACAATGGCCAGAACAGCTGCTGACATTCTCCAAATTTCTCGATATGCCAGGTAACCGCTGACTCCAAAAAGCAGAAATCCTGATATCAAACATCCAATTATTTACACATCTTCCACATCCTCGACTGACATTATCGACAAACACACAATTCTCCACTTCTGCCAGGAGTCCATCGTGTATCCAGAGAAAAACGTCCAGTCCGGACAAGTTGGGCTCTCCTTCACCCTGTCTTCTCCTCGAGAAAATTTGATCAATTGCATTGAGAGACCTGCTGACCAAATCCATAACTCAGAATTTAATTTGGAAGATATGCAAAAAGAGGCTCCAAAAAGAAGACAAGACACAGAGCTGAAGCAGGGCAAATATGGGAGGGGGTGGGAGACGGAGAAAAAGCGTCCTCCTCCACCGAGAGCAGAAAGAAAAGCCCCATACTTAATGATGTCAACATGAACGTTCAATGCAAAGTCTATAAATGGACAAATAAAGATCAACTGAATTAATCGATAACTGGTTTGAGATGCCCCGACCATTCAGCAGGATGAGATAATTTGAGTCTTTATAAGCATAGGCAAAGCATCCGCACAGTGTAACATGAGATTATCTGTGTAGTTATGCTGCTATAGGCTTAGGCTGCTGGAGGACATAACGACCACTTTCACCCTCTTCGCTACATTCTCACACTACTCTCCAATTTTGCATTGTTTGCTGTTATTTCAGCTTTTAACCTTGTTCTCTCTTTTCTCTTCCTAGAAGCTACACCTGGCCTGGCTCTGTGTCTGCCTGTGACACCTTTCTGGAGAGGGGAATCATCCGAGCTTCTGCTGGCAACAACTTAATGCTCACCCTCTACCGATGATCCACATAGCCCTGTCTTTTAGTGTTTAACCCTTTCTCTCTCCTAGACATGGAAATTGACTGAGCTTTTACTGTAACTAATTATATGTGCTCTCTTTCAGACTCTAACCTTGAAAACTGGCTCAGAGTTTATCTGTTCTTTCTTTCTAGGTGAAACGACTAAAGGAGCTACATCCATTAACATTTACTTTTCCTTCCCATAGAAAGGACTCCTGGATCAGTGCTTCTGTGTTCTTTTTGTGTCTCTGCACTGTTCTCTCAAACCCCCAGTCGGTTGTGGCAGATGGCCGCTCACACTGAGCCTGGTTCTGCTGGAGGTTTCTTCCTGTTAAAATTGAGTTTTTCCTCTCCACTGTCGCTACATGCATGCTTAGTATGAGGGATTGCTGCAAAGTCAACGCCAGTGACTGTCCACTGTCTCTACATGCTCATCCGGGAGAAGGGAATGCTACAAGTCACTGACTGGATGCAATCTGCTGGGTTTCCTTAGATAGAAAAACTTTTTATCCAATTTGAATAAAAAGCTAACTCCGACTGCACTGTTCAATTGTTCGGATTAATTGGAATGTATGTACCTGACTGTTGTGAAGTGCCTTGAGAGAACATGTGTTGTGAATTGGCGCTATATAAATAAAGCTGAATTGAATTGAATTGAATTAAGTAATGTTATTTGGTCATTACTGCAACATTTAGGTTGTATTTGTGAGGATTCTGTAGCAGTGGTGCATATGGTGTTGACTTTTTTGAAATGTTTAAATATCACACAGTGTACTGCAGACTCAGTGATTTTTTAGAAGGTTTTAGTTAACTAATGGTGAATGCAGTTTCTATATTTGAAGCCAATTTTTAAGATTTTTCTTTGTGTTTCTCCTCTTTGTGTCGTCCCTTCTATTGTTTGTTGTTTCATCTCTAACCAGAAGTGCAGTGTGTTCCAAAGGATTTTATTCTAGTCATTAACATGCTGCTGTTCTAAGGTTGACAGGGACAGCTGTAATTTTAGTTCCAGGTAAAAAACAAAGTACATCTTTAAGTCCTTTATGTTCCTTTTGTAAATGTTGAGTTAGGAATTATTCAATTTATGCTACTGAAAGTTCATGAAAATGGGATAAGAAAGCTTCAGGGGTCCATAAAGGAGTGGTATTTTCTAACAATTACACAAAATGAGAAAAAAAAAACATCATTCCACAATGTTTGCTTGCTGCCCATTTTGTTTTTGCTCCAGTGTCTCTATAAAATCAGTGAATACAACCATGGGCTAAACCAAGACAGACAGACACAGCTTCTTAATTACCTTGGTAGCTGAAAACACTGGCAGAATCACAACATCTGCCCACATTTAATGGCCACTCTGAGGGTGGCAATGGGTAGATAATTACCCTTAATGAAGCTTAAATATTTTTTGAGCCTAAGTAAATACATTAAGCTAAAGCCCGTCTCAAAATGATAGTCTACAATAAAAAAAGGAAAGATAAATGAAAATCAAGGCCCCCAAAGCTCCACTGCCAATGTAATCTAAACAGCCTCAACATTATGACTATCAGTTTCACAGTGAGTTCCATTCTCTTGCCACCATTCAGCCAAAAAAGGATAGACTGTTGTTCTAATTGTTCTATAAAATAGTTAAGTGAGTTTGTTGAAAGCGGATCAAATATTCATACGGAAAGAAGGCTATCAGCCTCAGAGAGGCGTCCTCAAACAAAGTGGATTTAAGGCTTAAAAACAACTCAAACTCAGAGTGTCATCTGGAAGGAAGCCATTGGTTTCTTAGCAGACTGTGAAATTAGGTACTTTTACATCAAACGGGCAAGGAGAAACACTATTTTGGTCACTAGCTTATAAAGTTAATGTCTAAAGACAAAAATACATTTTCTACTGCTATTGATGTAATTTCTAGACTATAATCACAAAATATAGCCAGTTATATATCATGTCCACTTTAACTGAGAAATTATTAGTTGCACTGTCCACCTAACATTATATTACTTTAAAAATGTAAGAGATCTATTAGTCCTGGGTTATATTTTGGAAAATAGTGGTTTTGAATTAGCAATATGCTTGCTTGATGATCTCTATCTGACTGCTGACCATGTATGATTAAATATATTTTTAATTTTCTTTTGACCCATGGCCTCCACAGCCAAGGCCTGGTAAAAAGAGAGCTCCTTTACTATAAAAATGTCACCAATGGACCACAGAAAATTGTGTAAGTGCATTACATGTCTGTTAAGATATATGTGTTGAAATTAGTTTACAAAATGGTTTCAATTTCTGACCTTGCTACTATAGGAGAAATTATAAATCTACTACTTGTGTGGGATCTTTACTGTAGAAAACAATAAGAGACATTAGTGTGCACATGAATTGGCTCATTGATGTTTCTTTTTTCAAGAAACATCTGGATTGCCTAAGGCAATGTAGAAGTTTAATAAGGATGATCCTAATTAAAAGAAAGAAATTTCACACAAGGCTGCATATGGACGATGTGTTGGAGTAAATATTCCTAATGAATGAAGCAAATTATATCCTAAAGCCCGTCAAAAAACAGTTTTACAGTGTATACATTGCTATAAAAGACGCATTTGCTCCCTAGCAGATTTCTTCAGTTTTTGCATTTTTTTCACACCTAAAAGTTTCATATCATTAAATAAATAACCTGAGTAAATTAAAAAAAAGCAGTTTTGAGTTGATTTCATTTATTAAGGGAAAAACTAATTGTCCCTTCGAGAAAAAGTAACAGCCTCTAAAGCCAACTCATGATGCCACCCTTGGCAGGAACAGCTGCCATGGAGCATCTGCGATAACTGGCAATCAGTCGCTGTGGAGGAATTTTACACCATTCTTCTTTGCAGAATGGTTTCATTTTTCCATTGGAGAGCCTTTAAAGATGTATGGCCTGTTTAAGGTCATGCCAGTAACTTAACTGGATTTAGGTCCATACTTAAGGTGTTGGGACCACAGCCATGGGTTTCAACACTAAAACTCCGGTACATACTTTCCTGGAACTTTTCAAAATAAAGTGCATTAACCTTCTTCCAGCACAACCAGGAAAGGGGGTAACTGCGGACTTCCTGTGGCGCCATTACCCAAATAAAAACCCCCACCTTTCCACAAATCTTTCTCATTCCATACGGCTTTCGAGGAAGACGGTTCAGGAGAGGCCCAGCGCGCGAATGTCTTTTGCTGGCAAAAAGACATAAATTCAACTGGATCCAAAGCCATACGATCATCGATCATATGCAAAGTTAAGTAGAATGAAATACTGTCTGTGTATCCGGTATTTTCATTCATGAACGGGGAAATTAAGGTGTAAGAGTTGCTTACATTTTCTCTTCAAGGCCCCACAGAAGCAAAACTGTATCGAGGAGAGATCCCGGTGGAGAAGCTGTTTCTACAAGCCGAGCCGCAAGGACGGACTACGGCTTGTACCACCGTGTTACGGTAACAAACAGCCGCCCAGCCCTCCGGAGCTAACGTTATTGCTCACAGAGCGAACGCAGAGGTTAGCTGAAAACCAACCGCTTGTTGACTGTGGACGTTTATTCGAACTTCATCGCCCTTGGTCAACGTTTACTCACCATGGTCAGAGGTTAGGTTTGGGCAGATTAACAGATAGGTTTAGGATGAAATGATCTAAACGTTTTCATGTTATGAAGTTTGTTTTGTGGAATTTGGCGATCTTTAGCGCTAGTAGGCTAGCTACGGCACGCGCCGGTTCTGTGTTTTTTGTATGTTTTAAAGCTAAGATAAACTTTATTTAAAGGGTGGTTTTAACCAGGACACTGCTCATAACGCGCCGTCCGCGCTTATGCATTTTAACCCTCTCATTAATCCTGGTATTTTAAAGGTATGTGTTGATTCTGGTGCTAAGCTATCCGCTTCTTGCTAGCTTAACTGCTAACGGTAAGAACATGTGTGCTAGCATTAAGGCTAGTCAACAGAAAGGTTGTTGGTTTTCAAGCTAGTGAATAATAGTCCCTGAACATCATTTGCTAGAGTTGATAACTAAGTAAACACCATTAAGCCTCATTTCTCCAGAAAGATTTGGCTCTTTTCCAAAATACTCAATAATATTTCTTCAAATATTATTTTAATAAATAAAGGCAGTTAATTAGACACCATTGAGAATTAGTCATCCAGGAGTTGGTTTTATTCCGCAGATCATTATTTAAAACATTATTTTATTAAAATAATATTTAATCTGATCTTGCATTGTGAAGGGTTGTCTAAACGTTTGCTGATTATTTTCCAAGCCAAGACTAACTTCACTTCACTTCCAGATTCTTCAAGATAATCCTTGGTTCTCAAACATAAACATTGCATGGTAATGTTGCATTACTCTTTTTGGTCATGATTTCCAATCATCTTTAATCAACTTGTTTATATTGTACATAGCCCATTAGTCTTCATTATTCTTTAATTCTGCTTGGTAGTTTGGTTGAATTGTTTTAGCATAGTAAAGAGTTTGTTGATTGAAATATGTTTGACTTTGAGTTGACTTATTTTTGTTAATAAATTCTTGTATTTTAAGAAATTGTGTGAATTCATTCCATATATGTGCAGAGTTTATTCTGTTCAATAATGTCAGAGCTCGTCTCACACCTTTCTATTCTGTCCTAATACCATCGCCTTAATGGGGCTGGTATTCACAGGACAATCCTTAACAGACCGAAATATTATTTGGTAAAATATTAAAATATTAATATTAAAATATTAATATTAAATAATATTCTCAGATTCATATTTACAACAAAGGTTACTCCAAAAACCTTATGTTTTATTTATTTAAAGGGCTAATTTGAGGTGGACTAGCTGGAAAAAAATTTTGCTGCAAAGCTAAAGTGTCCTTGAGCCTAAGGTCATAAGCTGATGGATTTTCCCGGACAGAACATAACTCATGGCCTTAGTTATGATTGTGAAATGCTGAGTTAGTTTCAAACGAGGTTAATTAGGATTTTTACCCTGTCTATTTCTTTTGTTCAAATCCTTAATACTGACCTTAACTGAGCTAGACGAGGCCTTATGTGCTTTTAGTGTTATTTTGAATTCTTTGTAATTCTCTGTAAACCCCTGCATGAGTTGTTGATGAGCTCTTGCAATAATTTTAAAGGTCAGCCAGATCCACCACTGTATGTTCTTCAGTTGTGTGTAATGGGGCTCGATGGACTCCCAAAGCCTTACATGTATCTAATTTGTTCTGGAATTTCATATCTTCAGGGCATGATATGTTGCTTTTAAAGATCACTTCTTGATTCAAAGGTCTGGTTGTCAGGTTTTGCAACTTTGGTTTTTGTTTTCATTTACTCTTGCTGTTAGGTGTTTTTAATTCTTTATGATTTAGTAGTTTACTTAGGTTTATTTATTCCTGCCGTGTACTTCTTAGTTTTGTTAGTTCATCTGCATTTCTGTCTTATTAGTTTTATTATTTGTTTTCCCCCCAGGTTTGTTATTTTAGTATAGTTCTCTTTTGTCTAGTTTCTCACGTTTTATTACCGGTTATTAGTTGCAGTCTATCTAGTAGTGTTTGTGTGTATTTACTTTTATGGTTAGGAGTTTTCATGTCCTTAGAGTTATTTTGTTGTTTACTATATGTTGTTGTTTAGGTTTATTTTATTATTCTTACTTAGGTTCTCGTTTCCCTGCTCCTCTCGGTTAGTTTTGTATTTGTTCCTTGTATATAGTTTCCCTTAGTATTGTCACCAGTCTTGTTTCTCCTCATGTCTCTGTTTTCCCTGCAGTAGTAACCGTAGTAACCTCCATTCCCTCAAATCCCTACCCCTGGTCATCACACCTGTCATTTATCATCTGATTACCTGCCTCCCTTCCCATTGGTTCACATTGCACTTCCCTCCATATATTTACTTATCCCTTTAAATGACATCAGTAGGAAATCTGAATTCTGCCTGTTTAGAATTTAAAATATGCTTGATGATATGAAACATTTATGAGGAAAAAAATAGTCAAATCTGTAAGGGAGCAAAATCATTCCCATGATATATGATATATGTATGAAGTTGTGATGTTATGTCTGTCTGTCATTGCACTGTTTGTTTAGCAAAAATCCAATACTTTGTCCACCAATACTTTCTCCACCTCTGGGAGAATCATTCATCACCTTCACATCCCAGTCTTGTTCAATCTTCCTTGATAGAACTGCACACACGTGCACAAATGCCAATAAGTTCTCTACCGTCATTTACACCAAACAATATCTAACTTCAGTCTTCAGTTCCTTTTTAATATCACGCTGAAACGAAACCTATTTATATGATTGTTGCTGTTGAGAAACATGACAGAGAACCCATATGTTCTCTGTGTGACGTGACCATAATAACATTAACCACTTACTCAGGTGATCTACACATACAGGCTTACTTTCCCTTTGATTACATGAGATAAAGACTTTTCAGGAGACTCGAGTCCCAGACCTTGAGTCCAAGTTGAGTTTTAAGACTTTAGATTTTGAGTCCAAGCCATGTCTGACGTCTTTGTTTATGCAACTTTAAGAGCATTGTCAGTGTAATTCACAGACTTCATTCACTATCTCTGTAATAAAACCATTTAAAATTACTTCATAATCAAATACATGTGTGCGTGCCTCTTCTCTCCAGGTTAATTCTCTTAAAGTTCAAGGTTTTAAAGATAGGGGAGCACAACCTCAGAAAGACACCAATACAGGACATACCACACTTTTCACACAATATACATTTTTTAAATTGTACCTTTTGTAGTTTTGGTAATTTCACACCTGTCGCTGCTACAGGACATTTCGTACTGACTATAATATGTCAACATGTACCTAACTCGGGGACTTTTTATACCCGCTTTGAAAGTCATTTATTTGTCAGAAGTCATTTTATTTTATCCACTCAAAGTCTACAGTGCTTTGGTGTGTGCTGGCTCTCCCGGTGGCTGCTCGCCGGAGCCTGGGCCCCTGAGCTCTGTCGGGTCTCCGCTGGGGTTGATGTGCCCGGGGTCTCAGGTCTCTGAGTCCATGGATGGATCTGCTCTGGCGTAGACGGCTGCCAGTGGGGCCTGTGGGCTCGTCGCCACAGCTCCCTGGGGCTTCTGCATAATGGCCACTAGGTGGTTCCCCTGGGGCTCTCCTCTGCCCTTCTCTGGGGGATTGCCATTTTCCCGGTGATGGTCTTCCTGGAGTTCCAGTTCCTCTCTCTTTCTTGCTGCTTCTTTTTTTTTTTCCTAAACGTTTCCATCTCCATGTCCATTGCAATTGAAATGATTCCAAAGCATTTTCTAGTAAAAATTTGGAATCTTAGTTCAGGACATTCTATGCCACATTCCTTTTTTAACCATGCCAGGTCTGGCTTATCTTTAAATTCCAAGTATTTTTAATTAATATTTTAGCTCAAACGTTACATCGGACGGACAAGAACTGTATGAAACTGTAAGGTTTTGGTGTGAGTGCATGTGTGTATGAGTGTTTCTAAGCAGATTTGGCAAATGTTAGTTAAAAGGTTCAATTACTTCAAAAATCTGGGTTTTAAAGTTTAGCAAATGTAACAAAAATGTTCTCCCAAAACTATCTGGAGTGATTAATGATTTTTTATAACTCAATCTTTGAAAAAAGTACATTGGAAAGAAGACATGAGGTTAATCAAAACAAATCAGAAATAAAGTTCTTCTCACTTAGGCCTCAGGCAGACTTGCGTGTCGGAGCCACCTAATACCAGTAGAGTACAAATTGTACAAAGCTAAGAAAATCGGTACAGTTTTTACAAATATTTACAGAGAAAAGCAATTAAATGGAAAGATTTGCAGAAACCTGAAACTCCACAAATAATTAGGGACAGAGCACAGGGATCTGGTTCTGTTGGATAGTGTTGGTTTTCTTTGCAGGGTGTTGCCAGTGGAGAGGACAGACATCAGTTTGAGAAGATGTGTGTATTTACTCAGCTATTAAATGACCTCTGCACAGAAACAAACACTCAATGGATGCATGTAGGCAGAAATAAAATTCCCAATTTTGCATAACAATGACATGTAATGTGAGACTGGTCCGACTGGAGCAGTGACAACCAGCTGAGCTGCAGTCCCTCTGACCAGCTTCTTTACTGCCCATGTAGTAATCATTTTAATTCAACCTACTTACTACTTAGTGCTCATGGATTTACCACAGCTAACATTCTATCTCCCTTGGTAGTGTTTTGAAGAATTATTAAAAATAAGTGCTAAAGAAATCCTTAAATCCCACTTAAAATGTTGTTTATTTTCACGTTTTTGCTTTTCTAAAGACTTTTCAATCTTGGTCTAATCCTCATTCCAACTGGTGGATTCTAAAATATCATGACCTCGAACCAAAAAAAACAAAAAACTATATGACTAACAAGACCTCCCTATTGTAGATATTGTTTATTGGAGTCAAATTAGCAAATTCCATACAGTAGCTTATAGTGAATTGATTTAAATATTTGGTTGTTAAAGCAGGAACAAACAGCCCCTAATAGCACATGGTATGTGTCATGTAAAGCTCCATAAAGTTATTTTGTATTGAGTGATCTGTACAAAAGATTAAATAAATTGGTGACTGTTGCAGAAAAGCTGGCGTCTGTGTTGCCTCTTAAGTTGAGTGTATAGTAAAGTCCCACATGGTGTCAGAAGTCAAACTAAGAAGACAAAAGAATACAACATAAAACGCTTAGAGCCGCTTGTGAGCAAGTCTGTGTGCATCACCATGGCAAAGTTTTCCCCTCCTAACCTGCTGGACTTCTCAAGGCCCTTTGACTTGGTCGCGTTTGGAAGCAAAGGTTTCCCCAGTAAAGAGTAGTGACCAAGCTAACCGAGGAGGACGAAACAGTTTAGGTCAGTGTATTGATATATGTAATGGGAGCAGAGGTTCAGCACATATTTAAGTCTTTCACCTTAACTACTCTGAGAGGTAAAAATAAGTAAATCGTTGTGCTGGAAAAGTTTAATGAACATTATATTCTCAAACGTACTGTCATATTTGATAGAGCCAAAACTCCAGAATGCAGCAAGCTAGTGAAAGCATGGAGGCTTTACAAGCTAGCAGAAAACTGTAACTTTGGACCACAAAAAGAAGAGCAGCTGAGAGACTATGTGATAAAACCTTGTCTCAAAGATTGCAAATGAAAGATGACATAAAACTGCAACGTGCAATTAAAATGGCGAGACACTCTGAAATAATTCAAGGAAAGAACCAAGGACAATCAAGTAACGTGGATGAAGTGGCTGTGTGTATTTTCTGGGGTTTTCACAATTTCTTTAATCTTTCCCTGGAACAGGCCTCTGTTTCATCCTGCCTCAAGTGAGCCACCATAGTTCTTGTCCCAAAAACTCAACTCCCAACTGCCTCAACGACTACAGGCCCATCGCGCGATAGTTGCCAAATGTTTTGAGAGGCTGGTAGCACAGCACATCAAGGATTGCCCCCTGCCCTTCCTTTGCTCCTCATCAATATGCTTACAGACCAAACAAATCTACTGCTGAAGCAATCTCTATTGCCCTCCACATCACTCTGACCAACTTAGAATACCCCAAGTTCTCCATCAGGATGCTCTGTGTTGACAACAGTTGGCTTTTAATACCAATCTACCCAACATCCTGATGAACAAGCTGGCTGCCTTAGACTTTCCTCCAGACACTTCTCCATGTATAAAGGATCTACATACAAACCATCCTCTGTCTGTAAGGATTGGTGCACGCAGCTTCTCCACACTGACACTCAGCACAGGTTCTCCCCAGGGCTGCATGCTGAGTCCACTTCTATTTGCCATCTCATGACTGCATCCCCTACTATCCCACTAACACTCTCATCAAACTTGCTGATGACACTACCATAGTGGGACTTATAACTGGTGATGATGAGTCAGCATACAGGGATGAGGTGCAGAGGCTGGTTGAGTGGTGTGCCAGGGATAACTTATCACTTAAAATCAGGAAAGACAAGGAGGTGATCCTGGCTTACAGGAAGAAAAATGTTGTTCCAGCACCACTGTTCATAAATGGTGACAAGGTGCAGAGGGTCCCATAGTTTAATTTCTTGGGCACTTACATTTCAGAGAACCACACCGAGTCTGTTAACACTGCAGTGGTGGTTAAGAAGGCCCAACAGCGAATCCACTTTCTGAGAGTACTTAGACGAAACAAATTGGAGACTAAGCTGCTAGTAACCTTCTATCGCTCGACCATAGAGAGCGTGCTGAGGAATGCCATCACTGTATGGTATGCTGGCTCCACCACCGCTGACAGGAAGAGGCTGTAGAGGGTGATCAGGGCTGCAGATAGAATAAGTGGTTGTCCTCTCCCCTTCCTTGACAACATTGCCCGCATTGTCTCTCCAGGGCAAAGAAGATCCTAAAAGATCACCTCCATCCTGGTGACCACCTGTTCAGCCTCCTGCCCTCCGGTAGAAGGTACAGATGCGTTAAAAGTAACAACACACTCAAAAACAGCTTCTTTCCATGGGCAATCCCATCTCTGAATTCTGGCTACAATTATTTGATGCATAATATTGTATCTTTTCATAACTGTTTCTCATTTACTGATTAGTTGATTAAAAGTTTTTAATTTTCTTTTTTTGGGGGGGGGTCGTGTATACAGGCCTCTATTCTGGGTTTTATTTCATTGTTCAGGCTTTTTGTTCAGACAATTACAAATAATTTTTTCTATTCTATTCTATTCTATTCTAAAATCTTTAAAATGGAGAGAAAAGAGAGAATATGACACCAGTGCATCAAAAAAAGACGGACTGAAAAGTGAGAAAAATAGAAAACATGGAAGATGCAGCAGAGAACACAGTAACCCTGTGGAATATCGAACAAAAGGAAGAAAATGCAATGAATGCAGGAAAATAAAACATTTTGCAGTAGCATGTTACACAAAGAGCGTGCAATAGTAAGTAAGTGCAAAAATGAAAATGATGAAGACCTAGTCCTTTTGGGCTCAACATTAGATGAGGTCATCAAAGGAAATGAGGCACTGTGGCACACCACACTGAACTTTGCCAATACCCCAATGACATATAAAATAGATTCAGGAGCAGATCCTACAGTGATCAGAGAAGCTACTTATAATGGTTTAAAGAAAAAACCCAGACTCAAATCTCAGAGGACCACAGACTGACAGCACAGAAGGCACAGTTACACTCAGTTTGTGGGCAAAATTAGAGATGAGGTCAAAAACAATCTTTGTGATTGCTAATTCAGGATAGTCAGAAAGAATGTTGAAGAGTTATGAAGGTTCCTGGGGAGGGTAAATAATATTTGTTTTTTGTCTAACCTTTCCAAGCATTCTGTTCCCGTACTTAAACGAATTCTGAAATTCCCAAATCGAAAAAGAATGTCTGGCTGGTGTGTGGGCATTAAACTTTTTCTATCAATATTTTTGTGGCCAGGAGTTATATAAACGTTTCGCAGAACACAAGTCTTAAGTCTCACTGATCAACTCAAAAGATCCTCTTAGCTGCCAGCATCTCCTCATCTGACTGATGAAGTTCAACCCTGTGACTTTGTACGTTCCCAGAAAAAGCCTCATTGTAACAGATGCATTGTCACTACAAACATTGCAGAGCTTTTCAACTTTTCAAGATAGCTAAAAAATTCAGAACCTGCCAAAGATGAACAGTGAAACAGTGATTGCAAAACTGAAAAGCACCTTCAGCCGTCAGGATCTCCGAAGAAGTATGATGGACAACGGACCTGAGCATATAGGAGAGCTGAGATACCTGTGGTAGATGTGTCCTTTTCATACACAAAACTGTCAGGATAAAGGTATAAACATTTAGAAGGTTTTACTTTACATTACGTATTTTTTAAAAACACGCTTTGGAATACCATTATGTTTATTCTTAATTTTCCTAAAATATCACACTTATGAAACAAGTATAGTGTATTGTCTCCACTTGTGCTATGAGTGGAGATTCCAGCTTGTCCCTATCTTTTAAAAAAGTTACCTCAATTCTCTACAGAGTGCACTATGTGTCAAATGTACGTTAGGGGGCATATGGCTAGTTTAGGCTTAGGGGATTTATTTATTTTTTGGAAATGGAATGAGCTTAGAATCTCCAATGCCTAACTATCAGCACTTCAAGGTATTCAGAGAAAGCCATAATTGGACCCATATAACATCCGTTCGTCTGTTTATCCGTCCAACACTGGGATCACTGAGATAACAAGTCCAGGAGGGAAATCCAGACATCCCTCTCTCTAGTGACACTCTCATATCATACTTCTCAACCATGGAGATCCCCAGCGGTTCCCAGACCAGAAGGGATATGAGGTTACTCTGACAGGTTCTTGATCTGCCCCTTGGTTGCCTGCCAATGGGACTCACCTTAAATGAGAGGCATCCGGCAGCTATCCTCATCATATTCTCAAGACACCTCAACTTACTCCTTTTGGTGCAAAGGAGCAGCAGCTCTACTACAGGCATCCTGTAGGTTACGGAGCTCCTCAATCTATCTAAGACAGGGTTCAGCCACCATATAGAAGAAGCTCTTTTCAGTTGCTTGTATCCAAGATCACATTATTTTGGTCATGATTCATATCTGATAATTGCCAGTGATGGCTGAACATATAAATGTACCATTAAATTGAGAGCAACAACACTCAAATCCATCTATCCATTTCTTCCTTGTCATCCTTCATCACTCATGACCAAGACAGCAAGATACTTGAACTCATCTGCTTGAGGCAGAGACTGACCCCTGACCTGGAGTTTTTCTTTATTCTGGTTGGGAACCATGACCATGTTTTTTAAAGGAACCAACTTTCATCTGCTCCACACTCTGAGCCAAATCAATCCAGTGCATGCTATAGATCATGACATGGAAATAGCCCTGACCCATGTAACATAGTATTGGTGAAAGATTTTTATTAATAGTTTTCTGTTTGTATGTTGAGTGTTCACCATATATTGCTTTGCTGGAATGTGCAGAGCAACTGGATTACTGAATACTGGATTTCTGCTGTGGATAGTTTCATTTCTGGGCACTGGCTCTTGGAAGTGTTGACAACAATAAGATGCTTCTTTTCCGGGTTGTTTAATAGAAAATAACAGGATTGTATTTTTTGGGACGTGTCTTATACTGTACAGTAAGAGATGTTCAGGGACACTGAAAATGCCACCAGGGTATTCAAAATCATTGCGGATTATGACCCCTTTTAAGATAAAAATGTAATAAAAAAGGGTTTTTTCAGTCCTGTCTTTGCTATCAATTTACAGATCTGCAGCAAGTAATGATATCTGTGTGGAATTGGAAAGGCTTTGGGGCTTTTAATGGACTGCATTGCAATTTTAAGACTCCAAGAAATAAACATTTTCTCACAGACTTCTGACGTTCACTTGTCATAGATCTACAGGTTTTCTTGTGAACTGTTTTGATCAAGCCTGGTTGTAAGTATAAAAGCGTATTCTCAGGTCTTTTCAGGCAAATGTGGCACGCAGGCCAGTCAGGACACGTTAATAGTGCCAATACAATTTTTTTTCTGCACAGTATACCGACTGTTCTCAGAAGAAGTCAGAAGCCCACATGCAGATATCCAGCTTTTTATCAACTTCCCTGACAACAAAATGCAAACCACCATGTAATGTAATGAGTGTTAATGATCCTGCTGTTACAGGGGCACACATATAATCAACAGTAAGATTTGACCTCGCTCCGATGTGCACCTCCTAATCAAACATCTGGAAACCGTTAACAAAATCTTCTCTTTAGCCTCTCTTTAACGCAGCTGTTGGTATGAGAGCCTGTAATGAGACATCTCCTTGGGTTGGCATGTCTGTCATCGAGGGAGGCTGAACGGCCTTGTCTGTCAGCGCAGATAAAAGGGCGTTTATCATACTGGTTGGTTTTAAACACGCCCTGCATAGTTTATATTGCAACAATTATGATAGACAGGCAGGACAGGACACATCCTATTGACATCAGAGTGTGGCTGATGAAACCAGGGAGAGAGACAAGTGGGAATAGTGCTGTCTGTCACTATGAAGCAGTTCAGGGCGACGTTGGTTTGGACCACCTTCGAAGCTGACACTCATCCCACAACAAATATACCAGCTACAATCCTTTGAGTATAAGTTCCATTAAATTACAGATACCTATACATTTGAAACCATATATTTACGTACACTGTAGAAGAACACTTAATGTCTGGCATTAAATCAGAATAAACTTTTCCTGTTGTAGATCTCTTAGAATTACCCAAAGTATTTCTAAGTGCAAACTGCCAGAATAATGAGCAAAATTTGTGTTTACATAAAAAACGTTTACATACATGTTCCTTCGTTTTCCAAATTATCAGCCTTCCAGCATGCTTGACAGGTGGTAGGAGGTGTTTTTATATTCTGTGTTTGGCTCTTGACAAACATAGTGCTGTACTGGTGTTATCTGTCCGAAGGACCTTATTTTAGAAGTCATGCAGTTTATTCAGAGCCAACTTTACAAAACTCATACTGCCAAATTCTTTTTAGGGGAAAGTGACATTCTCATGGCTTTTAAATAAGCCATGTTTGTTCAGTCTTAATTATTAACATTACCTATAAAATAAAGGGGTCATATCATGCAAAATCCACTTTTTTTAGTCCTTACAAACTTTTAGTTTTCTACTCGGAGTTTGTAGGAGTGCAAAACAGTTGAATTTAGTCTGTCAAGGTGCTGAAAGTGGATAAGTCTAAATGTTCGTTATTGGGTGTTTTGACCCACACAATTCATTACACTGTCCCCCAGCATCGGAGCCTCTTTGAGGTGGTTGGCTGAATAAAATTTAACTGGCTGATGTCCACTCCTGGGTGGACTGGCAGCTTTCTTGAATGTTTTCCACTCGAGAAAACATACCTGTATGCTCAAGACCAGCAAACAGATAAAATTCCTGTTTTGACAGAGGTGGTGCTCCTTGCGGATGATCATTTATCAAAGTGTATTTGATGAGCAGCACAGGGGTGTCGCTCTCCCTATCTCTCCCTATCTTTTCTTTACCAAAACTCAGAATACTGCTCCAGCCTATTACCTTGCACTACCGGTTTAGGAATGTAACACAATATCCCTCCTACTTTTGCTGCATCTCATTCAACATGTCTCACTGTTCTCAAATTCCATATGCAAACAAAAATGTTCAAAAGTAAAGTGTTTAAAGAAAGGAAACTGAGATTGAATGGGCTCCACATCTGTCTCAAGAGATGCAATCCCATTCGCCTTAAACGTTACTTCTAGATAATTTAGTTCAATAAAGACTATGCTTCTTTTCAAAAACTCAGACTTTTTTTTTTAACCAAACCGTAACCCGAATCACTGCATCAGATTTGAGATGTTGACATGTCTGTTTCACATTTCTCCACATATTAAATAATACTGTTATATAAGGTTGGTCATAATAATGGATTACATTAAAGCCCAATATGAAAAATCCCAACTGAGGCATGGCAATGACATTAAGTTATGTACCCTGATCTTGACATTCCTGGTCTTGCACACTTCTAACATGTTGACAGATCAATGTGCACTGCTTTGCTCATGACTCTACGCTACTTCTAAGTAGCAGATTTAGGAAGCCTGAGGGGTTATTCCTACTCAAATTATGTGGGCATGGCACAGCTGGTCTGTACTCCTATCCATCTTTCCCACTCAGCTCAAGCCCAATTTAAGCAGGAGGGGAGACTCTATTCTTCCACTGTAAATGCTGGGTTCTGCTAGGACCACAAATTACCTAAAGAAACTTTGACATCAGAGCTGAAAAGTAGGTGCTTCTACTGCATGATGGTGTTATCTTTGCATACCTGTCAGCAGTTCTAGCAAAGGGGTCACAGCACATTTTATCTCAAAATGAGCATATTACATACCGTACGTATCAAATGTATCCAGTTTTTGCTGATACATTTCTCCCATCAGGTTAAGCCTGTGATTTTAAAACCTTTTCAAACCTTTCAAAAGAAGTTCTGCCTCATTAAATATTAAGCTTGAATTGTGTTGTGTCAAAACATTCTTATCCATTGGCACTGCGTGATTGGATGGAGGATTTCATCTGTTTTTCAGATATGTTTTGTATAGATTTTTCTATTTATATATATATATATTTTTTTTTTTTACTTCACATATATGTTATCTTTGGTTTTTAGCCTCAGTTTGCATGAATTTGCAATTCAAAGCTGAGAGATTTTTATTGAAAATATTTTATTCTGCCCTTGTTCAACTGCAATATGACATTCAGTGAATATACATTTATTGAATTGTATATTATTGGGTGGGAGGGGCCTCAAATATCATGGGAGTGGGTGGGAGTGATAACAACAGAGAGCGGGTGGTAATGGTCAGAAATTCAGCTGGAGCCGGATTTTTTAAAAAGCCCCATGCAGGCCTTTACTTTATACCTTGATATTTTTTTAAATATCAAGCTTAACAGTTTGAAACAATGCATGCAGCCCAGTCTTGCTGAAATGGTAAAGATGGGTTTGATGTAATTCCAAGATCCAATGCAAATATGGAGGTGAATGCAATGCAACTTCATCAGTTTACCATCGTCAACTTCAGTTCCAGCACAGAGTTCTATGGTAAAAATCAAAGTGCATAAACGGTTAATCTTTTTTGATTGTTGGTGATTATGACTCTACACAACCACTGGTACTTGTTCCAGAGATTGCTTAAACAAAGATTAGGAATAGAGGGTTTGAAACATCTTGTTTCATTTCCTGAAGACCCAGTCACAGATGATTGAACATATTGTCCAATAATATACATTGATTCAGGGCCCATCAGTGATTAAGAGACATCAGGGACAGTGGATAGGGTACAGGAAAAAACGTAGGAAACCTTTCCTTTCAAAACCTATTCTAAAACATAAAGTTACTCAGCTTCTTTGTCATTAAAATATCTTGAAAACAAGAGTTGGCAATTTGCTTTGTGCATGTATATAGAAATAACCTGTTTAAAGAGTTTCACTGAGTGAATAAATGATACAGAAACAGCCCAGTAACAACAGCTAAGGAAAATATTGTGGCATCAGACAATAACCTTGTGCCTATTATTTGTTATTTTAGATTTCATTGCTGCCTTAAATGCAGTTAATCACAATAGCTATAACCATTAATGTTTCACTTTTCTTAAGTACTCCTGGATCAGTGCTTCTTTGTTCTCTTTGTGTCTTTGCTCTGTTCTCTCAAACCTCCAGTTGGTCGTGGCAGATGGCCGCTCACACTGAGCCTGGTTCTGGTTCTGCTGGAGGTTTCTTCCTGTTAAAAGGGAGTTTTTCCTCTCCACTGTCGCTACATGCATGCTCAGTTTGAGGGATTGTTGCAAAGTCAACGCCAGTGACTGTCCACTGTCTCTACATGCTCATCCAGGAGGAGTGAATGCTACAATTCACTGACTTGATGCAATCTGCTGGGTTTCCTTAGATAGAAAAACGTTTTATCCAATTTGAATAAATAACTGAATCTGACTGAACTGTTTGTTAGGATTAATTGGAATGTATGAACCTGACTTGGAATCTATATGATTCAACTGAACTGACTTTGTAAAGTGCCTTGAGACGACCTGTGCTGTGATTGGAGCTATATAAATAAAACTGAATTTAATTGAATTGAATATTCATTTTCAGAGGCATGAACATTGTGTAGGGATCAAGGTAACACCGCAGGTTAAGATCATATCTGTATGACAGATTCACGTTAATTTATATACAAATGATGAATCTTCCTCACAAAAGAAGAGCTAGTTTCAAATGCCCCAACATTAAGTGAAAAGTTAATACATACATTATGAGCCTTCAAATTCATAACTTCTTTAACTATCTCTGTTATGCTAGACACGAACATTTGGACAAAATCCGTACTAATGGTGACCCATTCTTGCCTAATTACTACTTGGTTTGATCACAGTTTGTTGGCTCCTGTTTTTCCATCTGGTATAAAGCAATGACCAATCTGAATGAGATTTACAAGTACAGCTTTAAAAAATTGAATTTTGTGAAAATGTTCAATGTTTTTGTCACTCATTTCAGAAAGTGAAACTCATATATTATACAGATTTATTACACAGAGTGAAATATCTGAAGCCTCCTTGAATTTGGGGACTGCATGAATTACTGCATCAATGCGGTGTGGCATGGAGGTGATCAGCTTGCGTTTCTGCTAGGTTGTAATGAAAGCCCAGGTTACTTTGATTGTGGCCTTCAGGTCATCTGCATTGTTGTCTCCCATCTTCCCCTTGACAATACTCCATACATTCTGTGGGGTTCAGGTCAGGTCAGTTTGCTGGCTAATCAAGTACAGTAACACCATGGTAATTGGACCAGCTTTTAATTCATTTGCCAGAGTTGGCAGGTGCCAGGTCCTGCTGAAAAATGAAATCAGTGTTTCCAGTAAGCTTGTCAGTAGAAGGAAGCATGAAGCATTTAGTGTGGACTTTAGAAAACCCAGTGGACCAACACCAACAAATGACATGGTACCCTAAATCATCACTGACTGTGGAAACTTCACACTGGACTTCAAGCAATGTGGATTCTGTGTCTCTCAACTATTCGTCCCGAATCTGATTTCCATCTAAAGTGAATATTTTTTTTGTTTTTTATAAACGGTGACGGAAAATTCTGCAGGCCATCTGTCATTTTGACAGATTACAATTTACACCGCTGACCACTTCGTGGCGAGGCAGAAAATTAATTAGCTGTTTTCTCACATGATGCATGACCTCGTTGGCTTCACTCAACAGCTGAGTGTCCGAAGGTTTTTTAAAAAGCCGAATAACGATGACGGTGTCAATAAAATATGTGAAAAAAGAGGGATTGATGCCGTGGACGATGAAAAAAACAAACAACTGTGAGCAATTCAGGTCCATGCGAACCAGACGGAAATTGTGAGACTGCGGTCAGGCCACAGCAGGTGATCTGCTCATATTTTGTGCAATCTTGTAATTTCATTGTTTAGAGGTAGTTACTGGGACCATGGTCAATGTTTTTTGTCACTGCATGTATTCATCTGGTTGATGTGGATTCTGTGTTCAGCTTGTTCAGACTGAAAATAAATGGTATTGAATGAATGAATTATTATTATTTAAAAAAATAAAGTGACAGGTATTATGACAGGATTTTTTTTTTTTACTCTGTAAGTCAAAATGACTAGCTTAACCTCTGCTGTATATGTAACAAATCAATGAAATATACGAGTTTCACTTTCTGAAATGAGTGGCAATGAATATTGGGCTTTTTCACAATATTCACATTTTTTGAGCTGCATTTGCACTAGAGAGTTTGCTATGGTGTGCCACAGTGAATTCTGTGTTAGATAAAGTTACTCTAATAAGACGTTCTGCTCCTATTTATTTTTTTCGGCAGTATAGTTGAGCAGAAATCAGACTAAGCTCACTCCCTTGGACTCGGTAGCCCTAACCAATTTTCCAGACAAATTTCTGTCCAGATGTTCCACCAATCTGAAGGAGGATTTACCAATTAGAATAACATCTGTCTTTTCCTCTTCCTCTTTGCACTTCAAGCTAAATTTAAATCTGTCCTCTACTTGGACAGAAGTGTCTTCTTTAGGGGTTTGGGTTATTGTGTTATGGCAGTTATTAAAAAGTCTTTGCCTTACTTTGTGTTCAAATGAAGTCACAGCCACCTGCGCCCAGTGTTGAGCAAGTTCTGCACTGGTGCCATTACTAGTATTGTCCTTCATACCAAACCAGCCTGGTGGTTAATGGATATTCTTGAAGCCTGGTTTACTAGAACTGAACCTTTCATTTTCATGTTTACGATAAACCATAAAAAGTCTTAGCATTTGTGGGAAGATTTGATGATGGCTGCTTTTTTTCATTAAAGGTAAACATTGCTAACACAAGAAAACAGCTACATATTTGTTGATGATATACTGAAATACAATTAGATTTGTATTATAAAGTAAACTTTCTATGCTAATAAAGCTCTTGGCTCTGAATTACCATGTAATTTTGTAAATGTTGCAAAACACAACCTTTGTGTGTATGCCAAAACGTTTGGCAATATCTCTACATTCATTGCTGGACTGCTGTATTCACAGATTCTGCAGCTGGATGGCGCTATTTGTATGACTGCGGTTATGTCGGTTGGGAGAAGGGGGAGAGAGGGAGAAATCGGACAGCGTGGGCCTCTCTGCTCAAACATCTCAAAGTTTGCCGACGCGTCGTCTGCCTGGCAGCCTTTAGACAGCTCTGGCTCCAAGGTTTCACACACCTACATGCCACATTCTCAGACTACCTGACAGTCATTTGGCAAACACACACTTCTCTCTCTCTCTCTTTCTCTCTCTCATGCAGTCAGTATTATAAAATGCATAAGAGCACACATAACCCATTAGGGATCCACATTCTCGTAAGCAAACAACAGTGCTGCCGTCACATGACAAACATGTCTGGTAGCCATAGTGACTCCTACTATCTCTAAGAACACGTCTGTGACATGTGCTGGAGCAGAAGTGTCCCACCCCTCCAGCTTCCAATCCATGTGAAGCAATGAATGAATTAATCTACTGTATGTGTCCTTCCCATGCTGACAATGAGCAATGCATGATGACAGGCTGTTTGTTTGATCCCTCTTAAGAATAAATCTAACATTTTGTAAAGGTGTCAGAAGTACTTTTAATATTCCAGTAAGACTTGAATGATCACCTCAGTAAACTTATAACTTTAGTAAACTTAGAAATACTTTAGATACTTTATACTAGAGATACTTTAAAAAATGCATCACTGACTTAACTACAAGAAATAAGGGCCAATGTCAGCACCTGATTCAGATGTGTACATTTTTATGTATTATTGTATTTTATTGTATTTAAGCTCAAGGCAAGTTTAAGCTTTGTGAACCTAAATCATAAACTCAGCTTAGTTTGGGATAGTCCAAAACGTGTTCCAATATATATATCATTTATATTATATCATTTTTCTCATTATTGAGTGAGGGATACAAAGTTGTTGGGCCTTCTAACCCTTCCCAGATTGATGGACAGGGTTTTCCCAGCAATTTTCTTCTCTGGGTCTTTGCTAATTTTGTCATTGTGTTAACATACACATGTATGATCCAGATAAGCAAACTGCCCAAAACCTCAGCTAATAAAGAATTTTAGAAGCTTTGTAGCACTCTTTGTTTGGCGTTGTATTCATTAAATGTTTAAGCCTAGCAAAAAAACAAAGGATGATTTTTGTAATTTATTGAAATGTAGAACAATCAAATACAAGAACAAATACTGATTTGTTTTGCCATTAGCTTATCTACATAATAAAAAAAATATGCCCTGTTTCTGTTCAAGAAGAACAATACATTTCAATGTTTCCACATAGTTTCCTACAATATATCACCTTTACTTTTTTTAGAACTGTTTACCAGAATGCAAGCAAAGGCTGGTCAATCGTCAACTCAGAGATCAGAAGTTAGCTACCTAATTCTGATTGCTGTAGGGGAAATTACAATTGTGTATTTGAAAAGATTTTAAAGACAACTTGTTCGACCAAATACTTGCTGATATTGTGAGTATTTCTTACCAAGCTTAGAAACAGAAACCCACTCCACACCCTTTGCATTGTTGCTTTGTCCACCTCTAAAGACTCACCCATGAGTTAGCCTCATTTAGATGCTTGTTTAGAGGAAAGCCAAAATCCTTTACTGATCTGTTTAAGATGTTAAGAAATGGGCTGAGGCTTTTTATCTACAGACCACCGTCACTGAGGTCACTGCTGGGCTGTTGCAAATGGAAGAACGCTCCAAAGCAAAAGCAACATCAACAAGCGAAATCAGTTTCAATAATCACAACTGAAGCCACTTGGAGCCACACAGATGGAGGTTGAACAGGTGCTAGGCTCAGGGTTTGGAGATACAGAACCCAGGTATTACTCATATAGGACAGGTCTAAAGATAGTCTATGGACCGTTAAGGCAAGGCCAGGCAATATAATTTGTATAGCACATTTCAGTAACAAGATAATTCAAAGTGCTTTACATGAGTAAAATAAAGGTTGGACTACAGACTAAAACTATTGATGTTTCAGTTATTAGTTTGAAAACAACAGTCAAAGGCCACTCTAAAGGCATCTGTAAATATATAGCAATATATGCTCCAATGCTGTCTTTACTGACCTTTGCAGGTTTTGCCATCAGGCTGAAGGTTGAATCCCACAGGGCAGCTGCAGCGTACCCCTGTGGCTGTGTCTTTACAGGTCCTATCGCAGCCACCGTTGTTTACAGCACAGCTTTCTATAAAGGATTGAAGAGAAAGATGGAAGAAGACAAATGACCTGTTCATACACTCAGTTGATTTTTATGTACTACCAAAGCATTATGTAGCTATTGAAACTGGATGTGATATCAGTGGTGACAAAGCTTCATGTTCTAGAAGAATGCACAAACAACAACACAGCGGCATATCATGACATCCCAATGTGGTTCTTCATGTAGCTTTGTCAACACAGAGATGAAGAAATGTCAAAATGTCCTAATTTGGATGAATAAAGACATTCTGTTTGTCTTTTAAAGGCAAATACAATGCTATAACACCCAGAGTCAAATAGTATTTCTTAGTGAAAGCGATTTATTTAGCAACACATGATATTGTGCTGACAAGGCAGGGTGAAGAATTCCTTGGACCAAAGTTGGGTTCTACTTCCAAAGGTGAAAATAAATCACTTAACTCACACAAAAAAGGAAAGTTAAGGTTAGATGATGAAAAAATAAAGCTGGTTCAATGAGTGCTGTAAATGTTGATCATACTCTGCAGCACCAGTGGGAATATTTTTCCTGAAAAATGTTCTTCTATGTGGTACAGGTAAGGTTTGCTGGGACTTGTGAATATTGCCAAAGCTGATTATAAAACAAACACAAGCTCATGGTAACTCTAGCTTAGCTACTAAGCCACTGTTGCTTTAGCAAAGCTCAGTCAGCTCCTACCCAATGGGCCTCGAGAATTGCTGAGGAGGCTGAAATTTGACATTGAATTATGTTTGTTTAAAGGGATTAATTAAAGCTACACCTTTGTAACGAGGTTTTTCTTAACTGCTATGCCTATGGTGGGCTTGATTTCATTTACTCATGAGAAAATCCCAGTTTGAACAGAAGCTTTGAATTTTGTCATCAACTGTCAGATTCAAAACATATAATCTGAAAATCTAGTTTTCAAATCCAATCCCCTAGGATGAGCTTTTGGAATTTAGGGGTCTGTTGCGCAATGACAGTAGCGTGCAATTTGGCGATGTTTCCCAAATTTCTGGCACTGTTCAATTAAAATGTCAAGAAGAGATGTGCTTACATGAATTGGAAACGGGAAGAAAAAACAAAAACACTTAGGCTGGAACCATAGCCATTGTTAGACATTAATGCAGTAACATAGAATTAATCAGAATGCAAGACCAGATGTAAGCCATGATGGGCGTTTCAAGATATGTTTGAGTTTGCTCATAAAACCCCAAGAATATATATGCCATATCAGGCGCCCCTAATCACTAATTTCTAGTTTGCGTTGTTTACCTGTCAAACCCGAGACCAGATTGCTGAATTATTTTAAATGTAAATTCTTTCCAGAATAAATGCAATGGGGCTCCTAAATGATGGGCTGGAGAAAGATATTGCAAAAGGAGGAAGTAAAGACACTCCCTCATCTAGGTGGTCTGTCTACTAGGTGCTGTAGGGTACTAGCACCACTCTGTCTCCTTTCCATTTTTCAACTCAGGTTTCTGACAACTGTTAGTGTGTGCGAATGTATGTTAGAGTATGGTTCATGTTTAGGTCTACATGTCCAAACAGGTGTACATAATCAATAAGACTTTCCATGTGAGACTAAAGGTGAATGTGTAGATTTATTGTGTGTGTAGATGGTGTTAATGGGTCAAAGTGATTTATACTGTGTACAGTGAGCCCTATCATTAGCTGAGGTAAGTTTAGTCCTGCAGAGCCCCTCTCTGTGGACCACGCCCAGCCAAGCCCCAGGGCCAAGCTAAGCGTAGAAACAGAGACAAACCGCCAGGCCTGATTGATGTGCTCGACCAGCCTCTCACACCACCCTCAGCCCTCTTTTCAAAGTCTCTTTAAGAACATATTTGTTACAGTCTGAGACTAAGCTTGAAGTGGAGCATAGACTTGGGAAAAGTATGTATCTGGACAGATTACAAAACTTAACTTTTAATATCAGAAACATACCAAACTCTTGAACTAATTGGGTGTCTTTTCAGCGGTGTGTCAAACTAAATTAAAAACATCCTATATCTGTCTCGTTGGGCCCTGCCAGACTCAAGGCCCATTTATGCTCCCTTTATGCAGGTCCGCCTGTGTCTAACGTTGTCAAGCATCCCTCCCCTCGCGCTTCAAATGTTTTTCTTAACCCTTACCCTAACCCGTTGGCAAGGTTGTTAGATAATGTAGCCACTAGAAAAAAAGTCCCGAGTTGGTTTGGAAATTCACAAGAAAGTTTCACACAACAGTAAACATGAAGGCCGTGGAGGAAGCTGTGACAATGTACATTTTCTGAAAGAGACATAAAAAGAGGCCCCGCAGTAGATAGAGGTGGCCTGTGTGGCTATTAAATAAACTGCAGCATGTGGACAGAGACATTCTGTCATTCTAACCACATTATTCTAACCCTTGGCAGATTTAGTTGTTTGTTTTTTTTCTTTCAACTATAATATCAGAATTTTGGGCTTAACTGTATCTACCAGCAGGGGTAACTTTGAGTGGTTTGGTTTGAGCAGAAGCTCTGACCTGTCTTATATTATGGCTAAAACTGTCTGAAATGAGGTTCAGAACCCTACTGAAAGGAAATATTGTTTAACACAATATTTTCCAAACAGAACATAAATAGATTATATAATCAAAAACATGTAAGTACTTAAATGACAGTTTATTTTCAAAACCTGAGATTATACACAATGGTTTAACAACATGGGTACAAAAAGTTTTGTTTACTGGTATAAAACAGAAGTAGGAAGGAATAAAATGGCATAGTTATGAAACAGAGGAAATAATTGGTGAAGGGGACAATTATGAATGAATCATGAAATTACATACACTTGTTTTTACTCTTTTGACTCATATGCCTAGAATTGCATGCTCCGAACATTTCCTATTGTGAACATTGTTGTCCTGTTCTGACACAAAATATGTACTACAGCATTGTCCTGGATTCCCAGGGAGTTTGCAGACTGTTTTTAGGAACAGAGAAAGAAATATCTGTGTTAAAATATCCAGAGTAGTTAGAGCCACAGTTTAGACAATTTCAGCTCCACAAGTCCCAACAATGAATCATAAAATGTCTTTACTTTGTTCAATTACAACTTACAGTTAGCAAGGCCATCAGGCACAGCATCATAAAAGTTTTTTTTTTTTTTCACTTTTTGGGTATTTTGTCCTCAAAATGGGGTTGGACAACAATACTTTGTAACTTGGGCCAGCTAATGATTATGGATGGGGCCAAGACACACATGTCAACCATACCTTTAATGGATGTCAACTGTTTTATAATTATGACACTTTTAAGACCTTTGAAAATTTTGAGAATGAAATCTTATCAGTTATGGGTTTTTTTCAGGGTTAGGACTGGAATACTTCCTTTGTACAATGCTAACATCACATTAAAGATTATATTTTCTTATGTACTATGCTTTTTAGCACTAAGACTTTCATATTATTGGCAAAGTACCAAAGAGAACAATAATGTGTAAATAAACCTGTGGATCACGTCTTAAAGTCTCCTGCCATAGGCTAAGACCGTTGGGGGGCAGGATGCACTAAGCCCCTTATATTCACACTGGTAGTTAACTACTTGTTTGTTGGTCTGTTTGTTTCCTTGTCCTGTTAAAAGCAAGATTTTTCTTGTCATCTGTCATCACATGCATTCTCAAGATAGGGATCTACAACTATGTGAACATTTTGGTTAATTAGCTGGTTTCCTTTTGTTGCAATGTACCGAGTTGTAATTGAAATGAACTGAAGAGAATGGAACGAATTGTATTATTTGGGAGAAAATTAAAATGTATTTTCTTTTATAGTCCTTCTGAGAAGGTTTTTAGTGTAAATTGTAGGAGTGTACCTCCGTATTTGCACCTGAAGCCCAAACATAGGTATGGCAGCACAACCCAGGAGTCTTAACTGCTTAGGGGAGAAAATTAGTTAGTTATTTGAATTATTTTATGTCAAAGTTCTAGCACTCAAAAGACATTGAACAAATGTCCCGAGACGACTATTGTGATACAGATCTCTCTTAGGGCTTTTCCATCAAAGCAGTTCCAGATCTAAACAACTGGTGGTGATGCTGTTCTATAAAAAGAAGTTGATTTTTTACAGCCAGAGAGCCATCTTGGAGTCACATCATTACATCAGATTAAACACCTCTTCAATTACGTGCTTGATTCTACGTTTGTTGGAGGTATTACATTCAGATGAAAATGTGAGATGAAAGCAGCTATATGCAAAGCTTTAACCTACACTAGTTATGTGGTGGGTGATATTAAAACAAGGGAAGTACTGATCTAAACCCAAGTATAGAATCAGCATCACAATCACAGGATTTTTAAATAATTAGTATCGGATTCCCTAACTAAACTTAATTCCTGACATCTGTTGTTGTTGTTGTTGTAGTACTGTCTGTGATATTTCCTGTCTGTCTAGCCATGGGAACTGCCCTTCTCAGATATCCTCAAACAGCTCTCAATGTAGCACTGACAGCATCATTAAACGTCAAGACATTACAAATAATGTTAGAATTTTATGAAGCAGAAGAACCATTTAGAAATGGATTGGAATGTGTTAAGAGCATACTTTTTTGATTCCAATTGAAACAGACAATAAATATAAAAATGTTAGGCTAGCATTAGCCTAACAGCAAACTACAGAACAAAATCATCAGAAGGAGCAAGATGTGAGTTTATTGAAGATTAAAGCTATTTGTGATAAATCATATACTTTCAGTTTTGAAATTTAAGACTCCTAATAAAATTTGGGCAAAATAAGTGCCTCTGCTAAGTAAAATGAACTCTGCAGCATCTTGAACGTCAATGTTGGTGGGGTTGATATGGACAAAATGTAATGCATTTAACTGCTTTTAAGCTACTGAGGTTCCCAGCAAAAACATGTAGGCACTGATTTTAAAGGGGCGTCACACTGGAACTCAGTCTTAGCTAATGCATATTTTCAATTGAGTATTAGTGACAAAAAATTCTTGATCAGGACAATCTTAGTTAAAATTAGCACAAAGAAGAAGAGAGACAGTGAGCTCAGGTTAATCTGGCACTCACACACCCTTTTCCCAATGTTGATTGTGCTTTTAGTGGTTTTTGTTCTCTATGACTCCTTCCCCAGGCCCTGACTGAAGTTTTCATCTGGCCCAGTTCATGCCAAGATGGAACTGGTTTAATGGTGGTTGACTGCATGATTCACTGGTGGAAAAAAAATTATCTGATACAATTGCTGCGCACAGTTTAGCACCAGAACCGTTTTGATGGAAAAACCTTCACTGTGAGTGTGTTGTCAAGCGTACTTTGAAGTAAGGGCATAAAAATTCATCCAGATCATGAGACAAGATGATACATGATATCATACATTGAAACACATTATCGTGTGACACAGAATCTGTATTGGTTGTAACGATACATCCATTAAGGAGAATGAGACCAGAGTTTAGCAGTATTTTGGGGAAAAACTGGAACTCAAATAGTCAGTAAAAGTGATTAAGGAAGTAAGAAAAGGACTGATATTTCATAGGCTGACCCAGTCCCTTAAAAAAGCCCTTAAAATCAAACATTTTGATTGTTTTTTTTCTAATTACAAACTGTAGAGTAAAAAGAAATTGGTTTGGAACTCCACAATTTTCTGTGCAAGTCACCTTTGAAATAAAGTTGATTATAGTCATAAAGAAAAGTTTAACATGATGAGAGATGTCTTAAAGACCGGAGATCAAAAATACCAGAGGGGCATGAGGCACTCCTTGAGAAACCTAATGATGGATAGTCTATACTTTTTTGTTGTGGAAGACTTAGAAGACTTTGTACATTCTTTCTGACATTGCTTTACAGAAATTCCCCTAAATTAACTCTAACCCAGACTGGAGTAAGATTACTAACTTCAGTTACTGAAGGCCCTATCTTCTTGGAAGGAGCAACCAGAAAAAAACAGCATATGATTGTTTTCATTTTGTACTGCCAAGCTAGAAGGATCTTTTCATAACACCCACTAAATAATAACCACCACATAAAATGAGAGTTGCATTTGAATTTACAATATCGTATTTTTCTAATGTGGCAAATTATGGCAATACAACAACAACATTTACAGTAAGGTATATTGTTATTGCCTGGAAAATCATGAGTCTACCAAAACTTTGGTGACTAAGGTCAAAGGGTTTGCCAAGGATAATGATCTGTTCTAGTCCTTCAAAAACAGTTTCAATTACAGTTGTGTCAACGGGGACTCTTGGGTGGACACAGCGTGCACCAGAGGGTTTACAAAAATGTTTTCAACAAAATAAAGATAGAAAGAGGAAAACGAGAAGGAACGGAGAGATGTAAATTCGGGGGGGGGGGGGGGAGATACAAGCACAAGCGGCATGGCAACACAAAGAAAGAGGAAGAAAAGAGTTACCCATATGTAGCCGCCGTTTCACCCGCTTGTCCACATCAGCTACTGACGTGGCATTGAACTCAGAGCTCTCAATTGCAGCCTCATCTTTCTCTAAAACACAAGTGACAAGGGGACAAACAGTGAGCAGCAGGTTAATGAGAAGCCCAAATGACCAGACCTTCAGCCCTAACTTTAGAGTTTGAGCAAAAAAAAAAAAAAAAACCAAAGCCAAGAAGCAAGAAGCGATGAAGAGGCACCAAAATCCCTGTTAGAGTGTTATTCCCCAAACAACGATCAATCCCCTGCAGCAAATCAAAAGAATGAAACAAAAAAAAAGAAACTGATATGTATCAGTAAGTAGTTTAATGAAGCAGTAGGTAGGCAAAAAGGTAGAGAGGGGAGGAAGAATGGACTAAAACATGGAAAGGTTTAATAAAAACTCTAGAGGTGTGAGGGTTTTTAGAAGGGATTGGTTGGGGTGAACATTTGGATTTTGATTCTGATCGTGATCTTGCTGTTGGCAATGGTGTTTAAATGTTCCATAACACAGAGCCACACAATTTTCTGGCAATCATTTTCTCATTTTAACATGTAAGAAAAGGAAGGGAGAAAAAAAAACAAGAGATAAAGTGTCCAACATTTCTGAGAGAAGCTGCTTTGAACAATAGCAAGGAGACAGGCAAAGAAAATTGCACGATGATGCGAGAAAGAGCACAAGGGGAGTGAGTGAGAGGGCAATTAGTATGGAGAAGGTGCTCGAAAAACAGAGAAATGACAAGATGACTGAGGGGGATTAAAGAACACTGGGTGAAAGTAGAAAGAAGAACGTTTGTAGTCCCATCATGACTAACAATGGGGGAGGCACGGGGAGTATGGGATGGGTGGACCACTGAACACTTTAAAAAGTTTGGATGGATTGCATGCATAGAGAATGAGAAATAAAAAAAAAGAAAAGGGGGTAGTCTGGAGGCAGTGCTGGTTGCCTGTTTGTCCGTAGATTAAACCACAACTGGTCTTAGCAATCAATGCTTGATAAACCATATTCCCAAAAGCTGGACTGCAGCAGTGGAGGAAAAATGGCAACAGTACAAATCAGAGTAAGCAGACTGATTGTAACTAAAGTGACATGCATGTCCTGCATGGAATGATGGGAATTGGAGAAAGAGCCAACCGTTAACTGGGCTTTAATCATTAAGACCTGAATTAGCATCAGTCTATGAATGGGCACCATTTGCTTCAAAGAGAAAGGCCTTTGATGTCTTGTGAAGTTGGGGGGAGAGGGACCAGCCATTGGGCACAATTAATGTCCCTTCCATTCCTCTTTCCCCACCTTGCTACCTTTTTCTCCAGTGCAAGTGAAGGATTCTGTGAAGCACACTCAGCAATGAATGGAGGCTTTCTGGTGCTTAGCTAGCTGGGTGAAATGTGGTTGTGTGAATGTGTGATTGTTGAATCAAAAACTTGTGCATACCAGCTTTTGAGTGTCTGCTGGCTGGTGTGTGTGAAAAAGAAATTTCTCAGAGAGGGAGTTAAAATGTAAGTGTGGGTGTGTAGGTATCTGTGTGTATATGTGCAAGACAGGTTTTTAAAGGGCCAGGAAGGGAAATGTCCCAGCAGTCTGTGGGACTAGGAGATGTTTGTAATAAGGTAAGTTCTTTTAGAGACCTACTGTGGGGAAAATAAGAATTAAAACACCAATGTTTATCATAGTAAATATATCTCTAACAGGGCTGTTGAAGTGAAATTCACAGCAGACGGTAGCAACTCAAGTAATCCACACACACAAAAAGATCAACACCAACCCATCCACAACTTAAGTATAAAAAATACAGAAACCATCAAGAGACAAAAAGGCATCAAAAGCCTAGAAAATGACTGAAATCTGTATTTAGAAAGCAGTCTGGCACCTACCAGCGCAAATAAATATCAGCTAGTTTACTCCTGATTGATGGGCTATAAAAAGGTTTCTTATTACCAAGGTATCACACAAGAAGCGTCCTATGATGTGTAATTGTAAAAAAACAGACATGACCGGGTGCCTCTTGCAAATGTTCAGGCAGAGAAGTCAAATAAATATTCAGAATAACTGTCCAAGACACAGAGCACTCTCACAGAGTGCTTCAGAAAGTTATCAGCCACACATCAAAATTCCAGTGCGCCCAGTGCCCTCTATGGATGTTCACCACTCAAGACTCCACTGTTGAAGAAATAAAACTTGTTGATGCGTGTTTTATAGCTTGCTGCAGAACATTTGGACAACTCAATGAAATACACAGAGAAAATAGTCTGGCAAGATGAGATCAAGATTGAACTCTTTGTATGTTATTGCACATACCATGTTTGGGGAAGAAATTGCACTGCACATCGCCCCAAAAACACCATTCGTTTAAAAGTGAGAATATCATGGTGTAGAGCTCAATATGATTGGGCAAGTATGAATATAGACATTCTTGATAAGAATATGAAGATGAAATAAAGGTAGATTTTTCAGGTAAAAAATATATCAAACACAAAGGCCAGGAAATGCTCAAGTTATTTCAAAAACTGAAAATAAAGCTGCTGGAATGGCCCGGTCAATCACTGAGTTGAATCCAATCGAACAATGAAAAGAACCAAATATTAGAGTGCACAGAAATGACCCTGAAAAACTTCAAGATTTGAAGATCATTTGTGCAGAAGAATGGATCAAAATCACAAACTAGTAGAAACTATTATGTTTCCCCATAAAGGAGGTGTTTTTGTCCAACACTAACTCTCTGTGTTCTTATACTATTATATGTAAGCTAATTTGTGGACTAATATGTGTTGATTTTTATATGCATTGATTAACTTTGTTGTTACAGACATATGGTTTACATTTTATGTCAATAGCCCCGTTATAATTATATTTACTGAGAAAAGCATTGCTGTGTTTAATACTTATTTCCCCTGCTGTATGCAGGATGAGGTGGGACAGGGAGTCTACTACTACAGTTAGGGAGGAAAATGGTAAAACCAATGCACTAAAATGAAACACCAACAATAAGACTCTACTTTAAATATACATTTAAAAAAGGCAAATGGTAAAAAAAGGGAGAAAGAAACAAGGAATCCACACAAATGCAGTGCAGGGACTCCAGTGCAGCTGGTTAACAAGGCAAGCAACAAATGGATGGATTAGTGAAAGAGGGAACCAAATGAATTATGTCATAAATGGGAGTGGACACATGCAATTGGAATGGCAAATTATGATATGGGTGGGCAGTGCAAGCCCCTTCCTCTCTGTTCAATTATGCAATGCCGGTGGATGGTAAGGAGGCATGGATGCCATCTTTGAGTTGGCAATTGCTTGTCAGCCAGTTGGTCGCTACAGTTCTTGCTCAGGATTTGTGAGGGCAAATGACAAGATAGTGTGAGGACCGGAGGGGGAGATTAGGTAAGGATTGCTTAATCTAAGATCAGGCTGCAATTGAGATGTCTGTTTAGCCACAGATTCTAACAAAAGGCCCCTAAACCCCCGAACCCAGAGTTATGTCCTCTAATGTAGTGAGAAATAGTCCTCCTTTTACCCCTAAATTGGTTTTCACATGGTTGTTCAGACAAGACAGGCAATCAGGTACTATCACCAAGAAGCAGGAAGACAAAAGAGGGAGCACAGGGACAGCATCTACGCAGAAAGGGTAAAATAGGGTTGGGTGTAAAGGTGTGTCCAAAGAGCTGAGGGGTCCTTGGGACTACAGAGAGGCTCTCCTTTCATCACAATATGTAGAAAGAGATCGGGAGATAGAGACACAGGGAGAAATGATAGACATCAAACACTGGGAGTCAGAAGAAGGTTTCCTGTGCTCTTTCTTTTTCCATTCTGTAGTCTTTCCTTGATGTGGCGATCCACTTCCTTAAAGAAGCTGAAAAGAAAAAAGGTTAGCTGCACATAAAGCCTACTGCTGCTGCTCAGCCCCAGTTGCAGTGGTGAAGGCCAGAAAAAAACAGTGTACATAAAGTGGGCATAAAGACAAAGGGATGTCCTTTTGATTTCCTGTGTATGGGTGGTCAATTTCCATTTTGTAGTGCACATGATCTCAGGTGTGTTTTTTTGTTAAGCATCAGGTGTAAATGTTCTTCTTTGACTTGACCTTAAGAAACATTTCAATCAGACAACATACAGTGCCTTCCAAAAGTATTTATGATCCTTCTACTTTTTCACATTTTGTCATATTGTTACCACAAACATTAATGAATTTATTGGAATTTATGGGACAGCCCAACACAAAGGAGAGCATAATTATTGAAATCTGACATTTGCATTTTAGAACTACCTTCAATACAGTTACACTAGACTGCAGGGAGAAGAGGTTGGAGGGAAAGGAAGACGGCGATATTTCTATTTGATATTTGTTGTAGGTTGTCTTTGATTGAGGTAGCACCAGCGGTCAGAGCATCTGTCACCCTGAACAATCACAGATCACTTAAAGCTTAATTTAGAAATTGATAAAAATCGAACGGTGTGATTTGTGGTGTTTGTATAGTTGGACAACCAAGTCTTTGGGTTTGCATTTGACCCATACTCTTTCCATATTCACATAATTGTCATGATTTGTGGGTGTTTTGAGGTTCTTCTTCTTATTATTATTATTATTATTATTGTTATTATTGATAGGTTTTGAATCACGCTTCTGTTATTTTCCTGGTCATGCATTTAGTTTTTGTCTTCTAGTTCATGTCTTGTCAAGTTAGGTTTTTTGGATCTGGTTATGCTTTAGGTTCATGGTTTACTAGTTATGTTTAAGTTTGTATTCAAGAGTCTCTGTTTTGCTCCAGCCAGGTTTTGTTCTCTCCTGTCTTCAATCATCTTTTCTAATTTCCCCTCGGGGATCAATAAAGTATCTTTGAATTTGAATTGAATTGAATTCGGTTCACCTGCACTTAGCATTCAGTCTCCTCAATTCACCTGGTTCTTGCTCCATATATACACATCTGTTCTGGTCATTCCTCGCAGAAACATTAAGGATTATGCCATGCCTGTCTTGCCTGCCTGTTCACTGTTTTGTTCCTGCCTCCTCTAGTGAGTGAGTTTTAGTTTTTTCCAAGATTAAATATTTACTTACCATCATGCGGCCTGCTTGTCGGCATTCCGGGGTCCTCCGCTACACAAACCGGGACAATAATAGGTTGAACATTGCCCTTAAGATGTTCTTTTCTAACCTTAACCTGCCTTAAACGTCTCCCCAGCCTCTCAATGACCTGTGTCCTGTTTTCTTTGGTCTTCATTATGCTGTTTGTTAACTAATGTTCTCCAGCAAACCTCCTAGGGCTTCCCAGATCAGCTAGATGTATTATTATCATGGTTGAGCAAGACTGAAAAAGCATAATGTTTTTTAAAGCATTTTGTTTCAGCTGTGGCTGGTTAAAAGTGTTGGTATCCACTGTCCTGATTACTCAACACTCCAAAATCAACATAAAGGGTCCCATTGGATGCACCACGTGAAAAAAACGCAAGAAAAAAATAATTACATTCTAAATGAAAGAACACTTTATTCTAACTTCTAGTTTTAGTAAAACAATAGCCAGGCTATATTCTTTTTGTAAATAAAGTTAATACTAGAACCACCAGTGAGTCATATTTATCCCATATGCATTATTAGCCTTCTTTAACTGCCAAATTAAATTCTGTCTTGTACATAACAGATATGATTATAATAATAATGTAAAAATATAGAATAAACCAGAGCTTAATTGATTAGCAACATTTTTACGTTTTTCATTTCTTGTCTTTATACAGGTAATATTTGGAGTAATGGGTTAAGGTTAACAGATATGAAGCATAGCGTGCAAATTCTAGTTTTGAAATAATGTTATCTTAGAGTGATAATGTGGTGCTTCCTTAGTTTTAATACTGCTGCTGACTGTGTTTTCAACAATAGCAAAGGCGGTGGAAGGAGTGCTACAAGCATGTTCTTAACCAGCCACCATGACCTTCATGAAGAAGGCAGTCTGAGGACTTGGGGAAAGGCCAGTCTATAACCATGACAGAGGTCACCAAGTTCATTGAAAAGCTCCCTAGTGGCAGCGCATAAGCAGAGGTTGAGATGCAATCTAAAAAATTGAAGGATTCGGGCATTATGGGGTTGGCATTTTTGGCACACTTCAAAGCCACATGAAGGACCAGCACAACACCCTCAGACCAGAGATTTTCATTCATAAGTAATTTTTCAAAGTCAAGTCTCAAGTAGCCTAAAACTGAAATAAAAATGTTCTCATCAAATCCACAAAATCTACATCACTTATAACACTAAATCATTGAAGGTTAGGATTCCAAACCTGTTTGTCCTCAGCAGTAAATTACAACATGAACATTTAATAATGGGTTGCATGGTGGCGCAGTTGGTAGCACTGTTGCCTTGCAGCAAGAAGGTCCTGGGTTCAATTCCTGGCCTGGGGTCTTTCTGCATGGAGTTTGCATGTTCTCCCCGTGCATGTATAGGTTCTCACCGGGTACTCCAGCTTCCTCCCACAGTCCAAAGACATGTCTGTTAGGTTAATTGGTAACTCTAAATTGCCTTTAGGTGTGTGAATGAGTGTGTGCATGGTTGTTTGTGTGTTGCCCTGCGATGGACTGGCGACCTGTCCAGGGTGTACCTCGTCTCTCGCCCATAGACTACTGGAGATAGAGACCAGCTACCCCGCAACCCACTATGGAATAAGTGGTAGAAAATGACTGACTGACATTTAATAATTATCTTTTAATATTTTAGCATTTATTAACATTTATTTCATAATTATTTAACATTTCATTTACTAGCAAGAAATCTGCTAAAAACTGCTTTGTATTATTTTCAAATTTGGTCAAATTTACACTATTATAATATAAATAGCTATTTATGCTCTAAAAAAAATAATAGATTGCAAAAAGAGCTTAAAACCTGTTAATGTTGAATTTCTGAATAAATCAGACAAAGTGCTATTCTGTCTTTGTGATGACTAACTTGTGGGTATCTTCAGGCCATGACTTCCCTGGAACACTGGAGCAGTTTGTAGCCTGGTGTGAAATTGCTGGGATGAGAGTCAGTTCCTCTAAGTCTGAGGACATGGTTCTGATGGATGGATGGATGGAAATATTTCCTAACACCAAGTGTTTAAGCTTTCTTTCTGCCACCTGTCCAGCAGATGATGGAGGGGGAGTGCTGCATTACTTGATGCCTCATTCATACACAAACTGTGTTTTAACATATCTTTACTTAGTGTAGAATATTCAAGGCCAGGTTTGACTTGTCCACATTGTGGCATTTCTATTTGTCTAATTATAAGGAGGTCATGATGACAAAAAACTTTGAAAATGCAATTATTTTCCCCTTTTGACACTTAAGACTTCCCAAATCTTAAACTTTGTTTAAAGCAATTCAAATTAAACATAGAATAATCCAATTCAGGTTAGTCAGTCTGAATATTTTAGATTTTGAAGTAAAAATGATTAAATGTAGATCACACATAAAAAAACTGCGAAACAGTCTTTTAACACCTATAGGTAGCTAAAAACCAGTTGCTAACTTAGCATTAACAGCTAAGAGTTTGCTAGTTTCATTATTCTCAGTTTTTTCAAAGCATTTGTATATCATGTAATTTCATCACTCTTTCTTTGTCTACTAAGAGGTCAAAATGCTGTTATACACCAACACTGCTTTATTTATCAACTCAGTCTACGCAAGAGGCCAGAGAACTATTTCCTTTCATACTTCAAATTAAGAGACTCAAAAATAGAGTGTTGACTTAAAACACACACCATCAGATTTAGGTATCACAGTAATAGCACAGATTTTGCCAGACAAAGTTACAAAGCTTGGCAAAACAAAACTTACTTTCATGAGAAATATTGCAGCATTTTAATATCTTGAGATATCATCACACCCCTAGCATTAATTGTTTTGTGGGCTTGTGTGTTTTTTGATTCAATAGAAATTCTCCTTAATACATACAGTAACTATCCCTGATACAAGTCCTCTATTTTCCTTTTTCAACTACTGAAATATTGACACAAAGGTATCAACAAGACAATTCACCAATAATTGTACATTTAATGATTGTACAATGTTTTTATAAAAGAAAAAACATGTTTCTTACTTTTTTTATGTGCTTTTGTAGTAGCTAACACAACATTTTATTGGAGGGTTTTTGGAAAAACATGAGTCCACGTGTACTTTTCTTTCACTGACCAATTCATTTTCTCCTTGTAATTATTTTTACTGTTAGCAGATGCAGTCTCCTTCAAAGTTTTCTTTTTCATTTTTAAGGCTGCACTAGCAGGAGCTAAAAATGATCTATTTTGGTGGTTCCAGTATTAAGAACTTTTGGAAAGTTGAAATAAATCTCTGAAAGTAAAAAATATATAATTCTGATAATGATAAAAACTATATAATGGTTGTATGTATCAGACCATAAAATGTACTCAGGCCTTTACTTGATTCTAAAAATACTTCAGTCTTTCCTCAGGTGAACCAGATAATACAATAGATTCTACACTAAATATTTACTAAACAAAAACTAACCCAAAATGGAAAAGTTGTGTGTGAGAGAAAACTAAGTACACCTTTCTGCTTACCCAAGAGCACTTGATCAACATCAGCAAGTGTGACCAGAGTGGGAAGAAAATAAGAAAAACTATTGTTGCTGCCCAACATTCTAGGAAGGAGTAAAAGGCAATTTCTAAGCAACTGGATGTTTATTATCTACAGGGAGAAAAAATATTCACAATTTGAAAACATTTAAGGCAGCTGCTACAATCTTAACAGGATGATACAGCAAATTCACTCTAAGGTCAGACTATGCAAAGTTGAACTGCAAACAATACTTAGAGGTTTAGGTCAGCCTTTACATGTCTCAATTAGCAATGTTAAATGTTCAAGCTAATCTCAGTAGAATAAAAAGAAGAGTACATCAGTACTGCTTGTTGGAGAGGATTGCACACACAAGACCCTTCTCTCTAAAAGAATATGGCAGCATGACTTAGGTTGGCAAAGTTCTATATGAATGGATACCAGGACTTCTGGAGCAATGTCCTTTGACAGGCGAGTGGATTTGCTTTACCATAAGGCAAAGCACCATGTTTGGTGAAAACAAAACACAGCATATAAGAACAAACACCTCATATTCTCAAGCATGGTGGACAATGGAAAACACAGCAGTGAATCTTCAACAGAATGTCTGAAGACAAAACAATCAAGGTATTGTAATGGCTCATTCAAAGATCAAAGCTCAACATTTACTGTGCCCACAAAAGAGCTTTAAAGAGATGTTTTCAAACTTCAAAAAATGAAGCAATGTTGAATGAAATAACAGTTGGCCTAAATCCCTTCATAGTCATGTAAGAGACAATTTAAGTAAATGTTGTTAAAGGTGGCTCTATAAACTCTTGAATCTTTGGGTGTACTTATTTTTTTACACTTAGCATTTCCATTTTGGATTTATCTTTGCTCAGCAAATAATTTTTATGAAGACATGAGTGTGACAGAAGAAAACAACAGATTTTCGAATATATGTTTTACCTTAAGATTATAAAATAGATGACTGCTCCATTAATCCCCCACAATTTTCAAGAATCTGATGCCAAAACACCAGAAGTACAACCACTTACTGGCACTGCAAACACCAACCCATATCAGCAGGAAGGAGTTGATGAAAGAGACAGAACATTCTCACTTACCTGGAACATCTGATTCATCTTCAACCAATTAAAAAGGCAAAATAAAAAGTATTATTCTTGAACTAAAAGTTAGTATACGGAGGATACTTAGTGAGGAACACTTGGACAAATTAACTTCTTGAAGATGACTGTGATTATTCAAGTTTTATGTCTGATTTTGCTACCCACAATCAAATGGTACAATTAAATATAGTATGTCAACACAAATCATTTAAGGGATAGTTCTGACTTTTGAAAACTGGGGTCTATGAAGAGGTTATGAGCAAGACGTCAACCTAAGCAGATCAACCAGCTTAGCATCTTTACTTTTACTAATTAGCTTCATGCAGAAGCTGAAGCTAACAAATGGCATTAAATACAGCCAAACAGCAGTTTCCTATGTAAATAACCTTTGTCTATAACATACTATGCAAATATAAAGTCAGTATTCTCAGGAGCTTCTATGAAATGATCAGGACTGGAGTTTTTTTAAGAGGATAGAAATTTTGGTCTCAGGCCATTATGACAAGTCATTAGCTTTAGCTTTAGCTTTCAGGCAAAAGATTGATTAAAATCTTTAACACACAAGGTGTAGACACAGCCTTTTAATGTTATCTGTATCTATCTGTTTGTTATATCTCTTGTTTTTCGTTCTGACTAGTATACCTCAAACATACAGAGCATGTTTGATGTGTAGTTATGTAAGATGTGATGGCTCAGTTTTGTTTTCTTAGTTTGACTGAGTAGTTGTGTCTTCATGCTTGTGGTACTAAAGGAAACCAGCCAAACTTTTTACTCATCTTTAACCTTTGAGTGAAACCTTAAAGTGTAAGATCCATAGAAAAGTTTACATTTGTCTCATAATGTAAGCTCACCCCCTAGCTGAGTATCTATAAGCTCTATAGGTTCTATAGGTCGTAGGCCTGACTGGGTCTTAGAAGACTGAAAAAGTTAAATATTGTAGTCCCATCGTCTGGTCTCACATCTCATGGTCGCTGTGAGTCTGATGTTGGATGCACGAAATAAGTTGCACTGAGTGGCAGAATGGAAGAATATCCCTCTACTGACAGTTTTAAAAGACACAACGTACATGAAAAATAGATCAAATCAGTCTTTACTAGGTGTGTCATGAGAAAAAGTCCTGCTATCACAAAACGCCATGATATTTCTCATCAAAGTGATGTCTGTCCCACAAAGGCTATCCAGTTTCTGTAAGCATCTTTTTGATCTGGTGATGTAACTTTAAGCTATTATTATTGACATCAGATATAAAGGTGAGTGTTTTCAGTTTTACACTGCGTATGTATAGAATGTTAGAGCCTTTCATTTTAAAATCAGACAGGAAGTAGTTTTAGTATTTACCCTTTGAGGTGACAGTATTGTTTCATTTTGTTAGCTGGAGATCCTGTAAAGTAGGTAAAATATATATTTACGTTTAGCTATATATTAGGGCCTGGACCTTAACGTCATATTAACTAATTACATAATAAATACCATTATTCATTTCATCACGCCTTTCTCATTTCCCCTCATTTCCTGACATATATGTAACACTGATGAGCACACTATTTGAATTAAAAAACTATTTGTTTAATTGCAAGACCTAAAGTAGTTATATTTTGTGTAGTATATACATAGTTACTTTAAAGTAACCATTTAATTTTACCAACATGTAATTTCTGACTGGATGTAAAATTAACATTTAACAGTGATCCAGGGACGTATGCCAGGATCCTGTTTGTAGACTTCAGCTCGGCCTTCAACACCATCATACCAGACATCCTCCACCAGAAGCTCACACAGCTCAACGTCCCAGCCTCCAGCTGTCAGTGGATCAACAGCTTCCTGACAGACCGACAGCAGCAGGTGAGACTGGGGAGCATCTTCTCCCGATCCAGATCAATAAGTACTGGTGCCCCCCAGGGGTGTGTTCTATCCCCGCTCCTCTTCTCTCTGTACACAAATGACTGCACCTCATCGGACTGGTCCGTGAAACTCAAGTTTGCAGACGACACCACTGTCATTGGACTGATCCAGGACGGTGATGAGTCTGCATACAGACAGCAGGTGGATCGGCTGGTACACTGGTGTTGTCAGAACTACCTTGAACTGAACCCACTCAAGACTGGGGAAATGGCGGTGGACGTTCGGAGAGCACCACCCCCATACACCCCCCTCACCATGCTCAACAACACTGTATCGGCCGTGGACCACTTCAGGTTCTTAGGAACCACCATCTCTGAGGACCTGAGATGGTCTTCACACATAGACACTGTTTGAAAGAAGGCCCAGCAGAGACTGTACTTCCTGAGGCAACTCAAGAAGTTCAACCTTCCACAGGAGCTGTTGGTCATCTTATACACTGCCATAATTCAGTCTGTCCTGTCTTCATCCATCTCAGTGTGGTTTGGCTCATCCACAAAACAGGACAGGTCCAGACTGCAACGAATAATCAGGACTGCAGAGAGAATAATCAGGGCTGACCTTCCCTACATCCAGGACTTATACAGGTCAAGGGTCAGGAAAAGAGCTGCTAAAATCTCTGCAGACCCCACACACCCTGCACACAAACTGTTCAGAGCTTTACCTTCAAGCCGTCGCTATAGAGCACTGTTTACTAAAACCAGCCGCCACAAAAACAGTTTCTTCCCCAGGCTGTTTCTCTATTGAACATTCAATAGAGTACAGAACAACAGCATACAGATGTTGCAAATGCACCTTTTCTATTAGATATGCGTATATTGTACATTGTAAATTGTAAATTTGTATATTCTGTAATGCAAAAACAAAACAAAAGAGCAAAGTGTACCGGAGTCAAATTCCTTGTTTGTATGCACGAACTTGGCAATAAAGCTGATTCTGATTCTGGTCCAGTCAAAGTAATGACCTGGAGCTAATGATTAGATAAATCATCAAAATACTTTTAGAAACATAAAAAAGCTGGTCAGTAATTGGAAGAAGAACTCATTTGCTGTAGTGTCATAATTGTTTGAGAATGGTATAAACAATTTTGCAATGCCACTTTTAATCGTACTCGTACTCGTCGTCTTCCGCTTATCCGGGACCGGGTCGCGGGGGCAGCAGACTCAGCAGAGACGCCCAGACATCCCTCTCCCCAGACACCTCCTCCAGCTCTTCTGGGGGAGCCCAAGGTGTTCCCAGGCCAGCCGAGAGACATAGTCCCTCCAGCGTGTCCTGGGCCGTCCCCTGGGCCTCCTCTCGGTGGGACGTGCCTGGAACACCTCCCGAGGAAGGCGTCCAGGAGGCATCCGGTATAGATGCCCGAGCCACCTCAACTGGCTCCTCTCAATGTGGAGGAGCAGTGGCTCTACTCGGAGCCCCTCCCGGATGGCCGAGCTCCTCACCCTATCTCTAAGGGAGTGCCCGGCCACCCTACGGAGGAAGCTCACTTTTAATATAATTTGAAATAAAAGATGATAAAATATTTGTTCTTTCTTAAAATTGATACTCCTCCTACATTAATTTTATTATCCTCTATGAGATGTCTGTTTTAGTTCCTATAAGAAACAAACTTCTTGGTTGAATGAAAATAATTTTATTCTAAATCTGCCATAGATCTGTCTACTGTAGATAGCAGAAAGGGATCATAACCTTTTCAAGGAACCCCAATTTTAAATATGAGAACTATCCCTCTAGAAAACAAAGTGTTTTAAACCCACATAAAGCAACCCCACTTATGAGACCAGTTTTACTGAGGAAATATGTGAGCAGCAAGCTATACAAGTGACTCAACAATGTTCGAAGTTGAATAAATAAAAGTTCAGGTCAAAGGTTTAAAAAAAAGAAACATAGCAGACATGTGCCCAACAATTACAAAGCAATATTTTTGGATAAAAAAACAAACTAATAAAATGAATGTTCATTATTTTGTCATGTAAAACCAAAGCAACACAGGTTGCGCAAGGTGGGATTCACACCAAACAGCACTAAGTACTACTGCTTAACAACAGTAGTACTGTCCGGGAGTATGTTTCATCTGTGCGTTTATTACAGTGTCAATTGATGACATTCAGTTAATAAGTAAGGGAAGAAGCTGCTGTTCAGAATAATATACCTGATTGCTGGTTCTCTTTGCTTGTACTGTGGAAATTGTGTTAAAAACTGAAATGCTATGGGGCCAGGGTGATGTGAAAACCTTTGTGGAATTGAATGGTGATCTGCCTCTTTAACGTCATGAGTCTGCATAATTTGAGAGGCCATTACGGCTATCACTTACCGATGCAGGTCTTGCTGTCTGAATGCAGGGCGTACTTTTGGTGGCAGCCACAAACTGGCCCTGTGTCCGTGTCTTCACATATGTGCTGGCAGCCTCCATTTCCATAGTTACAAGTCACTAAAGGAAAGGAAAATTAAAATGTTACTTTTTGCCCTGAGTATGTGAAAAAAAAGATTGATAGATCATATTTATTTTGGATATATGTGCTGTCAGGCATAAACCTTGTATTTGCATTTTTAGTAATTTTGGTTTTCTTATGAAAATCAACTCTGCTGATCAAATCTGTCTGGGGTTTCATTGACACATTTTCTTTTCTTTTTGTTTTTTTAACATGTCCTGTCCAGCAGAGTAGCACTCATAATTGTTGTCTGAGTGCCAAGAAGAAGCCCAACAGATTTACTTTCACAAGTAGAGCATTACGGCATTACGGCATTATAATGCTCGGCTTGATATATATATATATACACCCAGGTCCAGGTACTGATACCCCAAAGGGGCAACCACCCCCCCGGACGCAGGTGGTCCTCTTCATTCCGGGGTGGAGCCAGGCAGACTGGCCCAGACCAACCCAGACTAGTGCCCGAACCTAAACAACCCCGGGCCAAACCCTAAGCCCCTGCTCTGACCCCAGCCAGCCCATGAGAGAGATACAATACAAATACATGTCCCAAGAACCAGGAGGAAGCAGGGCACCAAAGACCAGTCACCCCCACCAACCCCAAACCCCAACCCCGGTTGCTGCACCCACTCCCACATGACATACACCTGCCACACTGAGCAGGCCGGCCAGCCCCTCCACCAAAGTGAAGCCATACCCCAATCACTGCCGCACACTGAGATGGCGAACAGCGAATGGGGGGTGTGGAAAGACCCCAAGCCTACCTCAGCCAGCTCAGATGTGGTGTTGATGCATATAGTTGTAGAGTGCACTAAAGAAAAACAAGTGGGGGAGAGGGTCTGCCACACATCCTCACTCAGAACCCTCAATGTCTACATACGACAGACAGGCAGTGGGCCTCGAGAACCAACTGAAAACCGGGACCAACACTCCCAGGCCCCCTGGAACCACCCAACCCCTCAAACCCCGATCCCCAGCCCTGACACTTAGTCCCCCAACTGAAGCAGCCACCGACCCGCAACAAAGAAGAACCAGCCAGAAGCGTACAGACCAACAGCATGGCCCCACTCTAAAAAAAAAGAGCAGACCAGCTGGCCCAGTGCAACAAGAATACGCCACACAAAGGAGGGCACATGACCAACATGCCGAACCCAAGGCGCAGAGCCAACAGAGCACCCAGTCCACAATGCCCCCCAGGCCCAGCCCCAGATCGCAGCCACAATCAGGAAAGCAGAGCAACAAAACACGCCCCACACCAACACTGAGGCGGCCCATAAGCCACTTCCGAACCCAAAATGGCAGGCCACCCAAATGCAAAGCCCCAGCCAGCATAGGCACATGCACCCCTCCATAGACAAACAAACTGAAACCACCAGCACCAGCTAGGCAGCCAAGCAGATTCCGTGACGCACCAGCAACACAACACATCCTTCCATACATCCGCAGGAACACAGTGAAAACCACCAACCCAAGCACACACCACCCACCCAGGAACCACCCAGCAGACAAGCAAACCCCACCCCAGTACAAGACCGAAAAGCCCGATGCAACCGCTGAGCCCAGCAACGCCAGCCCCACAGTACCCACACACAACGACCAGAGCTGCACCACACAGGACCACCACCCCACCATCGCAGCATGCCACACAGCAAAGAGCACCCAAAGCAAAAGCAGTGCACAGAACATCCTGAACATCCTTTGACCTGTATAGTGTACTCTATTGTATTAATTGTAAACTGGGGTTACTAGTCATTTTAAAAGTTGTTAAACATATCTGAGACAAGAAGGTTTGGTCAAGTTGACTGATAAATCCACCTCCCATTTTGTAATAGGAAGGGATGATTATTGACAGTGTTCTGTATATTTGAAACAGTAATTTGGGGGGGGGGTTGAGATTAAGGAACTCTAACACATTTAATGGCGTTTGTAACCCAACATTATTGAGCCTACATTTATTTTTTATTATAGATTTAATTTGTTGATATTATAAACATTTATTCTTGTCCATCCCATATTGTATAATTAATCTGTTAAATAGGATGAACTGAATTCCTTCAAATATATTTTCCTGGTATTCAATTCCTTTACTCCTCAAATCTGGAAAGTTTATCATATTATTTGTTTGTAGGATGTCGGTGTTGTTTCAAATAGATGTACATCTACATGGGATTAGTGAAGACCCTGTCATTTTTAGATACTCCCATCATGCTGTCAAAGAGGAGCCGAGGAGCTCATTGACATATTTTCAAACAGTATGAATTTCCATTTCGGATGAAGATTTTCTTTTCCATTTCCTGAAAGGTTCTGATTGTAGAGATACAAGGTTTCTGTCTTACATGAGCAATATTATAAGGGAAAATTATAAGAGAGTTTTTTAAAACAAAACAAAAGATCTCATTTTTATATATCATAATAGAATATATTATACAAAGAGGCCAAAGAAGGCAGTTTGCACGCATGAAGGCATTTAAATGTAAAGGTCCTGAAATAGGGAGCACATGAACAGGCAGAATACAGATTGAGAGAGGAAGAAAAATGAGAAAGTATTTAATGAAAAAAATAAAGTGAGAACCAACAAGTTTCAGGAAGTTTCAAGTTCTATTGAAACCACATTTAAATATAAACATATTAAATAAACTAAAATCAGCCATGAGAAGCCAGAGGACATCAATGAGTAATTAAGTGAAATGTGCATTTCTTGGTTGGTTAAACTCCAGATGTGTCTATTCACCTTTACTTTCATTATGCATTCTTGGACACCTTCAAAAACTGTGTTGCAGTAGCTGAAGTGATAGAAAGCCACAATGTATTATGTCAGCCATTGAGAATTAGGTGATATGTAAAGTACAAATGGACAAAAATTAAGACAAAAAAACAATGGTAATGGTTTTGATAAAGGTTTATTAAAGCCTTTGTCAAGGAGATGGTAGAAGATTGAATGAATAAAGTAATCTCAATCATTCAACTCGCCAATCATAATAACTTTACTTTGGATGGACTGATTGACTTAAGGTGACATACAGATTAGTTTTAGAGCTTTAAATCAGTCATGTGGCTATGTCTTAGAAAGAGCTCTAATGTGATATGAGGCTGTTCAGTTGTCTGGGTTACGTTTGTTTTGAAGATTCTGTGTAATTTATCTGTTTAAATATGAGCAGCGAGGGAGTTTCACTCACAGGCCAAAAACATGCATGATTGAATGACTTGAGAAATATCCGTGGCTATTTGCCTTGTGATGTACTGGTGACCTGTCAAGATGTGCTTTGGTTTTTCCTCATTGATTGTAAAATGCTCTAAGTTTATCTTCAGACTTGATTTGGATTTAACCCAAAATTAGTTCAGACTCGAAATTGACTTGCTCCTTAAAGAGTTCAGACTTGACTTGGGCTTGCTTCTCAGACTTGTCTTGAGCTTGAAAATAATGATTCCTGAACATCACCGGTATCATTGGTATGTGAGAACATACCATGAGAACATGGGAGAACAGTGGTATCAGCACAAGCATTAGGGTGCCCACGGAGAAGACAGATGTTTGCACTTTTTTTGCCACTTAAAAAAACAAATAATTGGGTACAATCCAAATTGAAAAACAGTAACATCCTAAACTGAACACACTGTACATTGTGAAGGATTTTGCTGGATCAAGAAGGGTTTTCAGTAAAAGGTGTTATGATACTTAATTGCTACAATTTAGACAACTTTGAAAAATGTCAGTACAGTATCAAAATACAACCATAAACCTTAGTGCATTTTGCAAGGTTGTTTTTGATATACTGAAAGAAAATAGTACATAATTGTGAAGTGGTACTTTTTAAAAACTTTAAAGGGTATATATGCATTTGTATTCAGCCCCATTTACTCTAATATCTAAAATAATCCAGTGGGACCATTTGCTTTCATAAATTCACCTGTTTGTCATTTAATCTCAGTATAAGTGCAGCTGTTCTGGAAAGATGGGGTTTGTTAGAGAATATTTGTGAACAAACAGCCTGATGAAGACCAACAAACACAGCAGGAAGGCAATAGATAAAGTTTAACATGACCATCTACCTCAAATGACAGGCCAGGCAAGGAGATCAAGATCACTCTGAAGGAGCTGCAGGGATCCTCAGATCAGGTGGGAGAATAAGCTGATGGGACAACTAGTAGTTAGGGACTCTACAAATCTAGTCTTTATGATAGAGGGATAAGAAGGAACCCATTGTAGTCACAAATACAACTGAAACCACCACAAAGCAATCCAAGATGATGTGTGTATACCACTAGGATCTGTTGAAGCATATTCCACATATACAAAGGATTGTATTGGAAGCTCCTTTGCTGCAAATTGGTGGTCAGAGTTACAGTGCCTTGCAAACATACGCGGCCCCCTTGAACTGGTCAACCTCTTGCCACATTTCAGGCTTTAAACATAAAGACATAAAATTCTAATTTTTTTGTGAAGAATCAACAACAAGTGGGACACAATCGTGAAGTGGAATAAAATTTATTGGAAGTGTCAAACTTTTTTAACCAATAAAAAACTGAAAAGTGGGGCGTGCAATATTATTCGGCCCCTTTACTTTCAGTGCAGCAAACTCACTCCAGAAGTTCAGTGAGGATCTCTGAATGATCCAATGTTGCCCCAAATGACTGATGATGATAAATAGAATCCACCTGTGTGTAATCAAGTCTCCGTATAAATGCACCTGCTCTGTGATAGTCTCAGGGTTCTGTTCAAAGTGCAGAGAGCATCATGAAGACCAAGGAACACACAAGGCAGGTCCGAGATACTGTTGTGGAGAAGTTTAAAGCCGGATTTGGATACAAAAAGATTTCCCAAGCTTCAAACATCCCAAGGAGCACCGTGCAAGCAATCATATTGAAATGGAAGGAGTATCTGACCACTGCAAATCTACCAAGACCCGGCCGTCTCTCTAAACTCTCATCTCGAACAAGGAGAAGACTGATCAGAGATGCAGCCAAGAGGCCCATGATCACTCTGGATGAACTGCAGAGATCTACAGCTGAGGTGGGAGAGTCTGTCCATAGGACAACAATCAGTCGTACACTGCACAAATCTGGCCTTTATGGAAGAGTGGCAAGAAGAAAGCCATTTCTCAAAGATATCCATAAAAAGTCTCGATTAAAGTTTGCCACAAGCCATCTGGGAGACACACCAAACATGTGGAAGAAGGTGCTCTGGTCAGATGAAACCAAAATCAAACTGTTTGGTCACAATGCAAAACGATGTGTTTGGCGTAAAAGCAACACAGCTCATCACCCTGAACACACCATCCCCACTGTCAAACATGGTGGTGGCAGCATCATGGTTTGGGCCTGCTTTTCGTCAGCAGGGACAGGGAAGATGGTCAAAATTGATGGGAAGATGGATGGGGCCAAATACAGAACCATTCTGGAAGAAAACCTGTTGGAGTCTGCAAGAGACCTGAGACTGGGACAGAGATTTATCTTCCAACAAGACAATGATCCAAAACATAAAGCCAAATCTACAATGGAATGGTTCACAAATAAACGTATCCAGGTGTTGGAATGGCCAAGTCAAAGTCCAGACCTGAATCCAATCGAGAATCTGTGGAAAGAGCTGAAGACTGCTGTTCATGAACGCTCTCCATCCAACCTCACTGAGCACCAGCTGTTTTGCAAAGAAGAATGGGCAAGAATTTCAGTCTCTCGATGTGCAAAACTGATAGAGACATACCCCAAGCGACTTGCAGCTGTAATTGCAGCAAAGGTTGGCGCTACAAAGTATTAACGCAAGGGAGCCGAATAATATTACACACCCCACTTTTCAGTTTTTTATTTGTTAAAAAAGTTTGACACATCCAATAAATTTCATTCCACTTCACGATTGTGTCCCACTTGTTGTTAATTCTTCACAAAAAATTTGAATTTTATATCTTTATGTTTGAAGCCTGAAATGTGGCAAGAGGTTGAGCAGTTCAAGGAGGCCGAGTACTTTCGCGAGGCACTGTATGTCCAGTTTTACCTTACATTGCGTATTTGCATACTAAATACCTAAAGATGCATCCACAATATGTGTGAAATTCAACTTAACAAGTTCTGTTTTTATAACTATGAATACATTCAGTCAATTAAGGGTAGAGGTCCCATTTAATGTTTACCACAAACAATGTAGGGAGCACAACAAACACGCCAAAGAAGGTGCTCTGGTTAGAAGAGACAAAACCTGAACTTTTTGGGCAATATTAAACAAAGCTGTGTGACAGAAAACTCCACATCACCCTGAACCTACCATACCCACAATAAAACATGGTGGCGGCAACGTCATGCAGTGGACATGCCTTTTTTTTAGCAGCAATCAGGAAGCTGTTTAGGGTTAATGTAAAGATAAACTCTAGGTTCATCTCTAACTCTAAGATCAAAGTTGAGTTGAGAGACAGTGGACAGAGATAGCTTCATAAGCAGATGTTTGGGCATACAATAAATGTCTTTTTTTACTTGTTTCCCTGTATCATTTATTGCTAATTATTACGAAAGTGGAGAACACAATATAGCTTTACTGAGGCTTCTACAGTGTTCACACTGTGTCTGTGAAAGGAGAACAAGATATGATGCCAAATAAAGTGTAATTAAAACCCTCCTTTTTCCCCCTCAATAACAGCGACCCTGCATTCCATGGCTGCACACACTGAATGAAAAATGAGAAAAAGCAACTGAGCTGTAAAGAGTTATGAATTGCTGCTACTGAATCTTTCAGCACCTTCAGTTTGGGTTGATATGCTCAAATGGTTTTGGAATTACATGTCCATCCTCATATTTTACCACTGAAGGCCTACTGGAAGCTATTCATCGTGGCTGATACGGATGTTTATTACAGGAGCAGCTTAATCTTTTCTACCCCTACGCAAATGCAAGAAAAACAAGCCTATAAAGAAAACTCTTAAAAGCTTAGTGCTTTGTTGAAATGAAAACAAAATGGAGAGTAAACTGAATGTAAATCTCTACTGTAGGATTTTTGGATATTCATTTCACAAAAAACATCAAAGATTTGAAAAAAATAGCAATCATTGGCTGCTTTGTTAGGTACATCCTGCTAGTTCCGAGCTGGACCCCCTTTTGCCTTCAGATCTACTATAATTGTACGAAGCATAGATTTAAGAAGGTGTCCGAAACATTCATTTAGAACTTTCATTTTTGCATCGCAAAACTGTTATAGATTTCTCAGCTGCACATCTATGATGCAAATCTGTGGTTCTATCACATCCCAGTGGTGCCCTATGGTATTGAGACCTGGTTACTGTTGAGGCCATTATAATTATATAATAACTTGAGATGTTTGATACAATGCTGAATCCTGCTGGAAGTAGCCATCAGAACACAGGTACACTATGGTCATAATGGGATACGCATGGTCAGCAACAACACTCTGGAAGGCTGTTATATTTAAACAATGCTCAGTTTGTACCAAGGGGAGTCAATAAAATATTACAACAAGCAGTCTAAACTATTGATGAAGCCAAGACAAATCTATGCTGTGCTTTATTCCAAATTCTAACCCTACTATCAAGATGTTGCAGATGAAGTCAAGACTCATCAGACAAGACGTTTCCAATCTGCTTTTGTACATTTTTGGTGAGTCCATGTAAATTGTAGCCTAAGTTTCCTGTTCTTAGCTGTAAAAGTGGTATCTGGTTTGGTCTTCTGCAGCTGTAGCCCATCTGCTTCAAGACATGTTGTGGTTTCAGAAATGATATTCCTCATACCTTCGTTGTGTCAAGTGGACATTTGAGCCAATCTTGCCTTTATATTATCTTGATCCAGTCAGCCCAATTTTCCTATGACTTCTGTCACTGATTGCTTTCTGCCAATCAGTTATGTGTACCAGCACAATAAGGTCTGCAAGCACCCTCTTTTACCTGGAGACCCATTTGCATGTTTTAGCACAAATAAAAAAAACAAAAGCAACTTATAGAGTTTCTGTGTATTTGTTTTCTTCCAAATCCGACAGAATGTGCCAATAATTACAAGAAAATTGTATGAAATGACTTAGGTATGTTTTACAAGGTCATTATGTTCTGCTGCTAAAAAAAACCATTTTAATCTCTCATCTTTAGCGTGGAGTGGACATGAGGATCAGATGTTGGGATCAGATGTGATACATACATGTACAGTCTTTCTGGTTTTTGGCCAACTCAAAACCGGGTCGGCATTCGCATGACACCCCGCTTTTGAAGGGAGCTTCTCTGCAGATGTGAGCACAGCCATGGTCTTTGTTCATGCAGTTCATTCCATCTGTTTAAAGGAAGGGGACAATGAGACATGCAGTTTATTCAGTGACATTTTAAAATTCATCTGTGAGTCACATTGAAAGGTGAAATTAAAATGTCCAAACCTGATTTGATTTTTCTTAAAAATAAAAGCAAAGAAAGTAGTCACAGATAAGTACATAGATCAGATCAGAGATGTATGCTTTTTTCTACGTTTCCTGTCCTGCAGAGTAGCGTTTAGAATTGTTGTGTGCCAAGAAGAAGCCCAACAGATTTACTTTCACAAGTGGAGCATTACAGCTAGGCGCTATAATGCTCCGCTTGATATCAAAAAAAACTTTTTTAGAAACTGCTTTAGTGGTAACTGTGGCTCAATAAAGAACATCTGTTATCTGTATCTGTTAACACCTGAATCCAAACACCTGTGGGTTTAAGTGTGAGTGCGCCTGTGTATTTAAGGTTTCTCCATGAAAATATTCAATAACGAGTGTGAGGAGCTATAGACCTGCCCCCTAGGACCAAAGACAGACATGGAGGAGATCTGAGCCACAGAAATCTAAAGGCCCCCATATCACAGGAACCCTGGAAGGACCCCCACTGGGACTACCGCAGCCCCTCAGAGAAGAGCAGAGGAGAGCCCCAGGAGAACTACCCAGCAGCCACAGTGGAGAAGTCCCAGGGAACTGCAGAGACAAGCCCACAGGCCCCATCGGCATCCACCTATGCCGAAGCAGATCCAGCCATGGACCCAGAGACCCAAGAGCACCCAGCACCCAGAAAACCACCAATACAGCAGTGGACAGCAGTGGACAAAGATGCCAGCCACCAGTAGGGAGTGTGGCGGGGAGGAAATAGGGTTCACATTTGACGGGGGGCCTGAGATGATCCAGGAGAGAGAGCAACCCAAGATCCAATCTGACACAAAAACAGGCACACACAGTCACAATCACAGACATGTTTGCCTTCACCGGAATGCAAAGGTGAGTATTTGACAAACTCAGAAGTATTAAAACAAACTAATGACTTCAACGGTAACCAGGTTCTGATTTTAAACATTAATGTTAGATGGGTACAAAAGACATCCAACTCGAGTCTTTGCAGAAAGCTCTGTATTTAAGGAGCAGATAATCTGATTAATTAGAGCAAATACTGATCCAAAGGAGGAATTGAGCTCAGAAATACTTTCCTAAAAACAGCACAGCACAGATCTACAAATACTACCTGCAGCTTCTTAGAAAATGTAAATGGTTGAATCAGGGGTCATGTAACTGAATGTTTTCCATTTTTGACTGTTTTTTAAAACTGACTGAAAAGTCTGAATGCCAACTTTCAATTTGACAGATTGCAATTTACACCCCTGACCACTTGGTGGCGAGTTAGCATATTAATTAGCTGCTCACTTGATGCAAAACATCATTGGCTTCACTCTGAAAAATGTCACGCACGGAAAAATGTGTTGCGACATGTAAAACAGCCAATACGAGAGACGGATTTGTCCGAGGATATTTTTTTCATGTTTTAAGTGCAATGTCATTGTTTATAAGTAGTTACTGGGACCACAGTCAGTGTTTTTTGTCACGGCAGAGAAAATAGTAGAGAAAATAGTACATGCATTCATCTGGTTGATGTGGATTTTCTGTTCACCTTTTTCGAACTGAATATGAATTAAATTGAATACAAATCGTATGTCCAATTGCATTTATATTAGTGATTGTCTTCTTTCAGTGGACAACCTGTTATTTAAACTTATGCAGATGATGTTGTTGATGATGTTCTCGATACATTTTTCATTAATATCACATTTTTAAAGATATACCCTGTTCACCTGGTAATGTTATTTAAAGTATGAGAACGTTAACCTAATTTATGGGATCCTACGTGTCTTGCACCGTCTCCTTTGTGTTACTTAGTTTTGTGCCTATCCAGCTGTGAATAGAACTATAAGATGAGTTACCAGAGGCTGTAGAGTCCCACTCAAAAGGCCAACCTTTAGTCAAACAATTTTTTTCTCCTAAAGAGTCACATTAGTGTGGTCCGATACCACAGAAGTCTGATTTCAGACCAAAGCAAGGAAGTCTTCTGTTAGTTCCAGTGTGATTGTTTGGTGGTGGCGAGACTGACATACAAAAGGTAGTTTATGTGGACTTCATCCCTGTATTTTCCTCTCCAAACATTTCCTGTAAAGTTAGGTCAGGTATTCTTAACTCTATATTATGTGTAAAGCCTTTGTGCTTAAATTTCAGAGAGACATAGGCAACTTATAATAAAGTTGGACCTCTAATCAAATAAAAGTACCCTAAATGTTCATATTCCACTTACCTTGGAAGTTGTCTTTAAGTAGTGTAATTTTATGATTTATGGCATGTTCTTTTTGTTTCATTACTTAATTAATTATTAACATAGATTAGTGTGTTGAATTATGAATATATTATTTAATATTTAATATGAATACTGTAATATTTGGGGCTGCATGGTGGCACACTGTTGCCTTGCAGCAAGAAGGTCCTGGGTTCGATTCCCGGCTGGGGGTCTTTCTGCATGGAGTTTGCATGTTCTCTCCGTGCATGCATGGGTTCTCACTGGGTACTCCGGCTTCCTCCCACAGTCCAAAGACATGCCTGTTAGGTTAATTGGTCACTCTAGATTGCCCTTAGGTGTATGAATGAGTGTGTGCTTGGTTGTTTGTGTGATGCCCTGCGATGGACTGGCGACCTGTCCAGGGTGTACCCCGCCTCTCGCCCATAGACTGCTGGAGAAAGGCACCAGCTTCCCCACAACCCACTATGGAATGAGCGGTAGAAAATGACTGACTGACTTTAATATTTTATTAAATAATATTTCGATCTGTTAAGGGTTGTCCTGTGAATACCAGCCCAATAAGGCTGTGGTATTAGGACAAAATTAGAAGGGATGAGCCAAGCTCTGAAATTATTGAACAGCAAAACACATGGAATGAATTCACACAATTTCAATCAACAAACTCTTTACTATGCTAAAACAATCCAACTAAACTACCAAGCAGAATGAAAGAATAAGGAAGACTAATGGGCTATGTACAATATCAACAAGTTGATTAAAGATGATTGAACATTATGACCAAAAGAGTAATGCGACATTACCATGCAATGTTTATGTTTGAGAACCAAGGATTATCTTGAAGAATCTGGAAATGAAGTTAAGTTAGTCTTGGAACCAACTTAGGCAATAATTGGCATACCTTTAGACAACCATTCACAATGCAATATCAGATAAAATATTATTTTTATAAAATAATATTGTAAAGAATGATTTGCTGAATAAAACAAACCTTCTGGATGACCCATTCTCAGCTGTGTTTAATTAGCTGCTTTTATTTATTAAAATAATATTTAAAGAAATGTTATTTTGAATAAGAACCAACTCTTTGAGGCTTTTTGGGCTTAATTATGTTACTTAGTAATCAAGTTTAGTAAAATATTATTTAGGGAAATATTATTTTACTAGATTGAAAACTAACAACCTTCCTGGGTAAATGATCTTTAGCAGGCAAGTACGTGTTCTTAGCTGTTAGTAGTTAAAGCTAACAAAAGAAGCTTATAGCGTATCATCAGAATCAAACACACACCTTTAAAATACCGTTAATAAAAGGGTTAAAATGCATAAGCGCGGACGGCGTGTTATGGTCGATCTTCTGTGTTTAAAATCACCTTTAAATAAAATTTGTCTTAACTTAAAAAAAAAAAACACCGAACACACAAACTCACCACATGTGCTGAGCAGATAATCTGCTAGCACTAAGATGGCTGAGTTTTCAACATGAACAAAACCAAACATCATAAAACAAAAAATTTTTAGATTATTTCATTTTAAACTACTTCTCTCTGCCCAAACACAACCTCTTACGTGAACCGTGCTGAGGAAAAGTTGTCCGGGCGACGAAGTTGTAGGAAGTATCCACAGTGAAATTAGGGTTAACTTGCAGCTAACGTCCGTAGGTGTGGGGTGGGGTGGCTTGTTCTGTCGGCCGGCCAAACTGCACGTTACAGCTGTAACCACGGTGATGCGGTCCCGTTGTCCTTCCTTCAGACCAGGAAAACTGCTCCATTCTGCGTTGTAGAGACTGGGTCTCTGCTGGGAACTCTCTAGAACACAGTTTGCTTCTGTAGACCTCAGAGAGAAAAGTCAAGCAATTCTTGTACCTCAATTACCCCGTTCATGAATGAATACCGGTGTTGGGACCCACAGCCATGGATTTTAACATCAAACTCCGGTACGAACTCTTCTGGAACTTTTCAAAATAAAGTGCATTAACCTTCTTCCGGCACAGCCAGGAAACGGGATAACTGCGGACTTCCTGTGACGCCACTACCCAAATAAAAGCACAGCTGTTGCTACATCCGCTCTCTTTCCACACGGCCTCTAGTGGGACCGGTCAGGGGAGGCCCAGCGCGCTGATGTCTCTTTGCTGGCAAACAGACATAAACTCTTCAACTGGATCCAAGGATGTCATAAGATCATCGATCATATGCAAAGATAAGTACAAGTGAAATACTGTCTGTGTATCCGGTATTTTCATTCATGAACGGGGAAATTAAGGTGTAAGAGTTGCTTACTTTTTCCTCTGAGGCCTGCTGAAGCAAATTGTCCCAGAGAAGTTCCCTACAGAGAAGCGGTCTCTATGAAGCCGGCGGAGCGGTCTCCCAGTCTGGAAGGAAGACAGCAAAGACCGCACCACCGTGGTAACGGTAACGTACAGTGTGGTTGGCGGACACAACGAGCAGTTCTTTATCCACAGCTGGAGGTTAGCGGGAAGCTAACCCTTTGTTCCCAGAGCACCTTCAACCCCCCCACAGCTAAGGAGGTCAGCTGTGGCTAACCTTTGTTCACTGTGGATACCTTATTCAAACTTCGTCGCTTGGACAACATTCCTCACCATGGTTCATGAGGTTAGGTGTTTTGGGCAGAGACAGATTTAGAATGAAATGATCTAAACGTTTTTCATTTTATGAAGTTTTGTTTGTGTTGAACTCAGCTATCTTGGTGCTAGCAGGCTATCTGCAGCACACATGTTCAGATTGTGTTCTTTGTGTGTTTTTAAAGTTAAGACAAACTTTACTTGAAGGGTGATTTTAAACAGAAGATTGATCATAACAAGCCATCTGCGCTTATGCATCTTAACCCTTTTATTAACCCTGGTATTTTAAAGGTATGTGTTGATTCTGGTGCTAAGCTATTAGCTTCTTTGTTAGCTCAACTGCTAACTGGTAAGAACACGTGCTTGCTACTAAAGAGTATTTAACAGAAAGGTTGTTAGTTTTCAAGCTAGTGAATAATAGTCCCTAAACATCATTTGCTAGATTTGATAACTAAGTAAACAACATTAAGCCCTATTTCTCCAGAAAGATTTGGCTCGTTTCAAAAATACTCCCTTAATAATATTTCTTCAAATATTATTTGAATAAAGGCAGCTAATTAGACACCGTTGAGAATTAGTCATCCGGAAGGTTGGTTTTATTCAGCAGATCATTCTTTAAAATATTATTTAATTAAAATAATATTTTATCTGATCTTGCATTGTGAAGGGTTGTCTAAATGTTGCTGATTATTTCCTAAGTTGGTTCCAAGACTAACTTCAATTCAATTCAATTCAATTCAAAAATACTTTATTAATCCCAAAGGGAAATTAAATGTTGTTGTAGCTCATATTATGAAGGTTTCTTCAAAGAGTCGTTGTAGATGCTGATGGCTGTGGGAAGGAAGGATCTCCTGTAGCGCTCCGTCTTACAGCAGATCTGAAGAAGCCTCTGACTGAAGACACTCTGTTGTTGTAGGACAGTCTGATGAAGAGGATGCTCAGGGTTCTCCATAATGTTCTTCATTTTATGAAGAATCCGTCTTTCCACAATGATCTCCAGAGGTTCCAGAGGAGTCCCCAGAACAGAGCCAGCCTTTTTTATAAGCTTGTTGAGCTTTTTTAAGTCCCTGGCTCTGATGCTGCTTCCCCAGCAGATGATAGCAGAAGAGATCACACTCTCCACAACAGACTTAGAGAAGATATGCAGCATCTTGCTGCAAACATCAAAGGACCTAAGCTTCCTCAAGAAGTACAGTCTGCTCTGTCCCTTCTTGTAGATGGCTTCACAGTTGCATCTCCACTCTAGTCTGTTGTCCAGGTGAACACCAAGGTATTTATACTCCTCCACCACCTCCACTTCTTCTTCCATGATAGAAATAGTTTTTGACTTATTCCTGTTTCTCTTTAAATCTACAATCATCTCCTTTGTTTTAGTCACATTCAAAATGAGATGATTGTTTCCACACCATGCCACAAAGCGGTCCACCACCTTCCTGTATTCATCTTCTTGTCCATCTCTGATCCACCCCACGACTGCAGAATCATCCGAGTATTTCTGCAGATGACAGGAGTCTGTCTTGTACTGGAAGTCTGAGGTGTACAGAGTAAAAAGGAATGGTGAGAGTACAGTCCCCTGTGGTGCTCCTGTGCTGCTGACTACCTGGTTAGACACACAACCCTTCAGTCTCACAAACTGTGGTCTGTTTGTCAGGTAGTCTTTGATCCAGGAGATTGTTGAGGCCTCCACCTGAGTCTTCTGGAGTTTCTGACAAAGAAAATCAGGTTGGATTGTATTAAATGTTCTGGAGAAATCAAAGAACATGATCCTTACAGTGCTACTGGCTTTGTCCAGATGACAGTGGGTTTGTTGAAGCAGGTGTATGATGGCATCTTCAACACCAACTCCACAGCGATAAGCAAACTGAAGGGGATCCTGATGGTTTACTGTTTGCTTACTGAGGTGGGCCAACAGGAGTCTCTCTAGGACCTTCATGATGTGAGATGTCAGGGCAACAGGTCTATAGTCATTGAGGACTGATGGGTGAGTTTTCTTTGGTACTGGAACAAGACAGGAGGTCTTCCACAACACCATCTTCTGGGCCAGGCTAAGGTTGAAGAGGTGTTGCAGAATCCCACAGAGCTGCTCTGCACAGGCCTTAAGGACTCTAGGGCTGACATGATCTGGACCTGCAGCCTTATTCCTATTCAGTCTCTCCAGTTGTCTCTTCACCTGACTTCTTGAGATACACAGGTGGAAGGGGGAAGCAAAGGAAGTATCATCATCTTCTGATATGGTTGAAGGCAAACATGCAGAAGCAGAAGGGTCTAGGGCTGAGGTGGAAAATAAAAAATGTGAGGTGTTACTGGACAGCTGTGGGTCCTGTGGGTCAAAGGAAGGTGGAATGTCTGTTTGGCTGTGAGCAGGAGAGGAGGATGCGAAGCTTGTTTATGAACTGAACCTATTGAAGAATGTGTTCAGTTCATTGGCTCTGTCCAGACCTCCATCGGTCTGATCATCCTTCTGCTTGAAGCCTGTGATCTTCTTCATCCCTGTCCATACATCTCTGATATTGTTTTGCTGGAGCTTGCTCTCCAGCTTCCCCTTGTACACCTCCTTGCTGTCTCTTATTTTGACTTGAAGTTGCTTCTGTATACTCCTCAATAATTCTCTGTCTCCCTCTCTGAAGGCTCTTTTTTTCTTGTTAAGCAGGTCCTTCAGGTCACTGGTGATCCAAGGTTTGTTATTGGGGAAGCATCTCACGGTTCTGGTGGGGATGGTGTTATCCACACAGAAGTTTATATGGTCGGTTACACACTCAGTCATGGCATTGATGTCCTCTCTATGTGGCTGGCACAGTGCGTCCCAGTCTGTAGCCTCAAAGCAACCTTGCAGAGCTTCTTCAGCTTCCTGTGATCATTTTCTCACAGTCCTCTTTGTTACAGGTTGCCTCTGAACAAGGGGCTTATATTTTGAGCAGAGAAAAACAAGATTGTGATCTGATTTGCCTAGAGGAGGTCTTGCTGTAGACATGTATGAGTCCTTGACATTTGCATAAAACAAATCCAATGTTTTGTTTTCTCTGGTAGAGCAGTTTAACTTAACTTCATTTCCAGATTCTTCAAGATGATCCTTGGTTCTCAAACATAAACATTGCATGTTAATATTGCATCACTCTTTTGGTCATGAATTCCAATCATCTTTAATCAACTTGTTTATATTGTACATAACCCATTAGTCTTCCCTAATCTTTAATTCTGCTTGGTAGTTTAGTTGGATTGTTTTAGCATAGTAAAGAGTTTATTGATTTAAATATGTTTGACTTTGAGTTGACTTATTTTTGTTAATAAATTCTTGTATTTTAAGAAATTGTGTGAATTCATTCCATATACAGGTCCTTCTCAAAATATTAGCATATTGTGATAAAGTTCATTATTTTCCATAATGTCATGATGAAAATGTAACATTCATATATTTTAGATTCATTGCACACTAACTGAAATATTTCAGGTCTTTTATTGTCTTAATACGGATGATTTTGGCATACAGCTCATGAAACCCCAAAATTCCTATCTCACAAAATTAGCATATCATTAAAAGGGTCTCTAAACGAGCTATGAACCTAATCATCTGAATCAACGAGTTAACTCTAAACACCTGCAAAAGATTCCTGAGGCCTTTAAAACTCCCAGCCTGGTTCATCACTCAAAACCCCAATCATGGGTAAGACTGCCGACCTGACTGCTGTCCAGAAGGCCACTATTGACACCCTCAAGCAAGAGGGTAAGACACAGAAAGAAATTTCTGAACGAATAGGCTGTTCCCAGAGTGCTGTATCAAGGCACGTCAGTGGGAAATCTGTGGGAAAAAAAAAGTGTGGCAGAAAACGCTGCACAACTAGAAGAGGTGACCGGACCCTGAGGAAGATTGTGGAGAAGGGCCGATTCCAGACCTTGGGGGACCTGCGGAAGCAGTGGACTGAGTCTGGAGTAGAAACATCCAGAGCCACCGTGCACAGGCGTGTGCAGGAAATGGGCTACAGGTGCTGCATTCCCCAGGTCAAGCCACTTTTGAACCAGAAACAGCGGCAGAAGCGCCTGACTTGGGCTACAGAGAAGCAGCACTGGACTGTTGCTCAGTGGTCCAAAGTACCTTTTTCGGATGAAAGCAAATTCTGCATGTCATTCGGAAATCAAGGTGCCAGAGTCTGGAGGAAGACTGGGGAGAAGGAAATGCCAAAATGCCAGAAGTCCAGTGTCAAGTACCCACAGTCAGTGATGGTCTGGGGTGCCATGTCAGCTGCTGGTGTTGGTCCACTGTGTTTTATCAAGGCCAGGGTCAATGCAGGTAGCTATCAGGAGATTTTGGAGCACTTCATGCTTCCATCTGCTGAAAAGCTTTATGGAGATGAAGATTTCACTTTTCAGCACGACCTGGCACCTGCTCACAGTGCCAAAACCACTGGTAAATGGTTTACTGACCATGGTATCACTGTGCTCAATTGGCCTGCCAACTCTCCTGACCTGAACCCCATAGAGAATCTGTGGGATATTGTGAAGAGAACGTTGAGAGACTCAAGACCCAACACTCTGGATGAGCTAAAGGCCGCTATTGAAGCATCCTGGGCCTCCATAAGACCTCAGCACTGCCACAGGCTGATTGCCTCCATGCCACGCCGCATTGAAGCAGTCATTTCTGCAAAAGGATTCCCGACCAAGTATTGAGTGCATAACTGTACATGATTATTTGAAGGTTGACGTTTTTTGTATTAAAAACACTTCTTTTATTGGTCGGATGAAATATGCTAATTTTGTGAGATAGGAATTTTGGGTTTTCATGAGGTGTATGCCAAAATCATCCGTATTAAGACAATAAAAGACCTGAAATATTTCAGTTAGTGTGCAATGAATCTAAAATATATGAATGTTAAATTTTCATCATTACATTATGGAAAATAATGAACTTTATCACAATATGCTAATATTTTGAAAAGGACCTGTATGTGCAGAGTTTATGCTGCTCAATAATGTCAGAGCTCGTCTCACACCTTTCTATTTTGTCCTAATACCATCGTCTTACTGGGCTGGTATTCACAGGACAACCCTTAACAAACCAAAATATTATTTGATAAAATATTAAAATATTAATATTAAATAATATTCTCAGATTCATAATTCCAACACCAGATACACAAACAGCAATTCATTCCTACTTAAATTAGTGCATATGATCGCATGATCGTATGACACTTGGATCCAGTTTGAAGAGTTACAGGGGTTGGACAATGAAACTGAAACACCTGGTTTTAGACTACAATAATTTATTAGTATGGTGTAGGGCCTCCTTTTGCGGCCAATACAGCGTCAATTCGTCTTGGGAATAACATATACAAGTCCTGCACAGTGGTCAGAGGGATTTTAAGCCATTCTTCTTGCAGGATAGTGGCCAGGTCACTACGTGATACTCGTGGAGGAAAACGTTTCCTGACTCGCTCCTCCAAAATACCCCAAAGTGGCTCAATAATATTTAGATCTGGTGACTGTACAGGCCATGGGAGATGTTCAAATTCACTTTCATGTTCATCAAACCAATCTTTCACCAGTCTTGCTGTGTGTATTGGTGCATTGTCATCCTGATACACGGCACCGCCTTCAGGATACAATGTTTGAACCATTGGATGCACATGGTCCTCAAGAATGGTTCGGTAGTCCTTGGCACAAGTATTGGGCCAAGGGAATGCCATGATATGGCAGCCCAAACCATCACTGATCCACCCCCATGCTTCACTCTGGGCATGCAACAGTCTGGGTGGTACGCATCTTTGGGGCTTCTCCACACCGTAACTCTCCCGGATGTGGGGAAAACAGTAAAGGCGGACTCATCAGAGAACAATACATGTTTCACATTGTCCACAACCCAAGATTTGCACTCCTTGCACCATTGAAACCGACGTTTGGCATTGGCATGAGTGACCAAAGGTTTGGCTATAGCAGCCCGGCCGTGTATATTGACCCTGTGGAGCTCCCGACGGACAGTTCTGGTGGAAACAGGAGAGCTGAGGTGCACATTTAATCCTGTCATGATTTGGGCAGCCGTGGTTTTATGATTTTTGGATACAATCCGGGTTAGCACCCGAACATCCCTTTCAGACAGCTTCCTCTTGCGTCCACAGTTAATCCTGTTGGATGTGGTTCGTCCTTCTTGGTGGTATGCTGACATTACCCTGGATACCGTGGCTCTTGATACATCACAAAGACTTGCTGTCTTGGTCACAGATGCGCCAGCAAGACGTGCACCAACAATTTGTCCTCTTTTGAACTCTGGTATGTCACCCATAATGTTGTGTGCATTTCAATATTTTGAGCAAAACTGTGCTCTTACCCTGCTAATTGAACCTTCACACTCTGCTCTTAGTGGTGCAATGTGCAATCAATGAAGACTGGCTACCAGGCTGGTCCAATATAGCCATGAAACCTCCCACACTAAAATGACAGGTGTTTCAGTTTCATTGTCCAACCCCTGTATGTCTGTTTGCCTGCAAAGAGACATTAGTGCGCTGTGTCCCTCCGTCCAGTTCCTCTGGGGACCTGCGTGGAAGAGGTCAGTTTGTTGCAAAAGTGGGATTTTTATTTGGACAGTGACGTCACAGGAAGTCCGCTGTTACCCCGTTTCTGGCTGTGCTGGAAGTAGGTTAATGCAATTTATTTTGAAAGTTCCAGAAAAGGTCTTATCATGTTGTACCCATGGCTGGGGTCCCAACAAGTGCCATTGCTACAAGATCATTCTCAATTTAAAAAGTGAGTAGTTCCATTAGTTTTATGATACAGATAAGCTTTAATGTAAAAATCATAATTGTGCTATATATGTTGCTTAATGTGAACTTTCCCTTTTAAATAATTAATTTGGAAATAAATTTGAAATTTGTCTAATATAACTAATATAATCTTGAAGAGCGGCCAACACAAGTATTGACTATGTTTAAAAACTAAACTCATAAGTAAGGAGTGTTTCTACAATCTATTAAGACCTGGGAGAAGTCAAATAAACTGAGGCAGAAAGAGAACTCGGACATAGACCGGTCACTCAGCACAATTAAGCCTAAAACAGCAAACATAGCTGGGGTTGCACACCATGGCCTCTCAATGTGTGCGATATGATGAGGTCGAGACACAGAAAGGGAAAGTCTAAATCTGACTGACACATACACTACTCCGTCACTTGTGATCAGTGTCACTGAGCACTGTCTCTGATCTGTTGGTCCACATGTGGTGACAGATGAGATATTTTAAAAGATAGAAACTACATAGAAAAAATAGATGTATATTTTTCTTGAAAAACACTTGATTTGATTTGACAAGAGACAAAACTAATAGTTTCTTTCATAACCAATTTAAACTGTACTTTTTAATTTGAGCAAAAATCCTAATAGAATTTTGGTTTGGCAAACATTTCCATTGCCTTACATATTCCATGAATATTTATATTTTGTCACACCACAGCCACAACGTTCAATGTATTTCACTGAAACAATTTAACTTAAGCTCAATCAGGCTTAAGCTCAATCAGGCTTGATGCAGAGCTGTGATAAGCAATGTTCACAACTCTGCATCCTCAAAATCTTGCAGGAAATTGTCTATTGGATTTAGGGCTAAATTTCAACTGGGTCATTCAAAACACATGGTTATGCATAGATGTAAACCATTAAGGGTTGTTGTCCACCTGGAGTGTGAACATCCACCCCAGCCTATTGCAGCATCTCACAGGTTTTCTTCCATAATTATCCTATATTTAGCTCCATTCATTTTATCATTAGCTCTGATAAGCTTCCCTGTCCCTGCTGGAAATTGCAAAACAATTGCACTTAAAATATGAACAGATCCCCTGCTGTGGCCTTAACACAGTCTCGCAACTTCTTCCTGGTCCACATGGACTGGAATTGTGCGCCCACTTGTGCGTAATCACATGTCTCAAGTTTGATTGCTCTCATTGAACTCTACTCCCACCTAACCTTCTTGCTGCCGCTTACTGCTCCATAGTTGCTGAGGGCTGATTCAATCAGACATTTTTTTTTTACGTCTTATATAAACACCGTTATTGACATTATTGGGGTTTTTGAAGAAACTTCGGACACTGAGCTACTGCGACATTTTTCCGAGTAAAGCCATCGAGGTCATGCATCAAGTGAGAAAACATTTAATTAATATGCTAACTCGCCACCACATGGTCAGGGGTATGAATTGCAATCTGTCAAATGATTGATGGCCTTCAGATGTTTCTATAACTGTTTAAAATAAACGGTCAAGAACGGAAAATATTCGGTTAAAGTAATCCCTGATTCAACTATTAACATTTTAAAAACTGTGATTTCGGGATTTGGAAGTGAATGAAAAAGCAACTGAATTATTTTAGTTTTTTACTTTTCATAAGAAAGCCATAATTTCAACACAATGGACCTCTACGCAATATGAAAAATCTGCCATGCAGCAGAGCTTCGTACCATTATTTTAATCACTCAGCAATGAGCAGGAAATTGATTTTCTAGTTTTAAATAGGGGTCTTAAAATTATTCATAAATGCGAAAATGTGAACTTAGTGTCATTCATGGTGGCATTCACAGGATGTTTTTTTAAAAAACAATGTCATCATCATTATCACACCTTCTGGATAGCCTTCCCAGAAGAGTTGAAGCTGTTACAACAGCAAAGGGTGAACAGACATCCTTACTCAAGTTCATATGTGCGCGAAGGCAGATGAGCGGATACTTTTGGCAGTACAGTAAATGACTATATGATTTTTGCCTGCAGTTAGCAACAAAAACGTAGAAAAACTTGTCTTCCCTCCAGCTCCAGTGAGCAGTTTTGTTTAAACTGGGAGGTCAGCAAGTTTATAACGACTGAAGTTCCTCGCTGGGAGCCCCAACAGGTCCAGATAAAACAGAGACTTCATGGCCCAATAAGAGCCCACAGGACAGAATTTGTCTCTCACCCAGTCTTCCCACAGTCTCTTTTATAATCCTCTGTCTTTCTCTTTCAATTCTTCTGCTTCTCACTATCTATCTCAACTTGCATCCCTCTCACTCTCTCAGGAGCACATACTAGAGATGAAATCCAAGCATATCACAGACATGTTATTACAACCTGACTCTTGGAGTGTTCCACCCCAAAGCCCAGTAATTCTGGCTGGCAACATGCACTGGGAGACAGAAAAAAAAAAGAGAAATGAGGTGAAAGACAAGGACAGAGAAGGACAGGAATGTAGAAGAGGAGGACTGACAGAAATGGAGAGAGATGGAGATGGAGTAAAATAATTTAGAGCCTCCTCCCAGTTCCTCTGTGGCTGGTGGGGAATGATTTGATGCGAAACGTCAGCCTCACAGCCTGATCACCCCACCGGAGACGAGAAGAAATTTCTCAGCTCCATTTAACTTTGGAGCAAACGTAATAATAACTTCTGAGGTAAATTAAAACTCCAAGAGTGAAACAAACCTACAACAATTTCACATAACAACTTAGCTCCACAAAATTATAAAAACAGAAATCAAGAAAGAACAACATTATTTTAGGAGCCCTAAAAAAAAATGTTTCCCTAGAGGCATTGTTGTTAGGCATTAACTACCATTTTACTATTTTCTGTTGGTCTCAGTTTCTTCCATAAAATTCAGTGTCCTTGCAAAACTCTTCATACTCCTTTAGTCAGAGTTGATGGGACATGGATGGAGCTAAATACAAGGTTAGAGCTGAAGAGAGTCTGTCAGAAGCTGCTAAAGACTTGAGACTGAGGTGGAGTGGAATGGTTTAGATCAAAGCTTATTCAAGAATGGCCCAGTCAGTGCGGATGTTAATCAAACTGGGAATCAATGGGACATATTGGTGTATAAAACTGATAGAAATATCTGCCAAAAGATTTGGAGCTGTAATTACCACAAAAGATGGTTCTAAAATGTATTGACTAAGAGTAAATGCATGCATAAAAGAAGTCATTTTTAGTCCACTTCCCAACACTGTGCTACACATAAAATCCAGATAAAACACATTAAAGTTGTGGTGGTAACTTGACCAGATGTGTAAAAGTTCAAGATGTCGGAATACCTACTAGGCACTGTAATCAGGCTTAACGTAGACAATTATATAACATCATGTATACGAGCTTTGTCTGCTCTTGTCTAGTGTTTTACGTCTCCCTACATTACAAATTTCCAAATGAAAATCTAGAGCAGCCTGGTTTTGGAAACTGCTTTTGTAGACTTATGAGGTTGAAAGAAGGTTGTGGCCATAGTGTGCAAAAGTCTTGAAAAACACCCCTGTACCTTGCCAACTGTTACGCACAGGGGTGGATCAGTTATATTATGTGCTTCTATTGGGCAGCCAAGAATAACTACTGTTAAAAATTGTTGACCATCTGAGAGGAAAACATTTAGTTTAATTTAAAAGCCCTTGCTGGATAATGATAATGATCCAAAACACACTTTAAAATCAATACTGGGATATGTCAAGAGACATAAGCTGAAGGCTTTATTGGGACAAAATGATTTCCCAACTTAGACATGTTAAAAATATACAGAATGTCTCAAAAGAGAAGTGTACAAAAGACACATTAACAAATAAAAAAACTTTCCCCGTATAAAAAACTGAACTTTTGAACTTCTAGGTGGACAAAGACAATCACCTCAACCTTGGCCTAAAATGTAAAACTTCTGGGTATAAAATCAGGAGAATTTATGTGGTTTAGTTCTGGATTTTTAACAAGCATTAGGAGGAATTTTTTTATTCATTAGGAGAGCATATTTACAGGTGAAACTACATCCGTTGCTTCAAAAACCTGCAAAGACAAGGCTCTCCCTAAGCCACCTCTGGTCATTTACAAATGACCAATAGAGGCTACCAAATTGAGCTACCAAAAATCAAGCCAGCACCAATCAATCAAAGGAAGCTTGGAGTTGAACATTGCATGGTAAATAAAGAATCTTACACATAAAATATGTGCCATAAGTAGAATTGAACACATCAGAGGCATGAGAGGTTGCTGAGAAGAGTAAAAGCAGAATTTTGACTTCAAGCCCCCATGCTATTTTAGTCATTTCAGAAAACACATAGATGTCAAAAAGGTGACAAAATCCAGTTTTTTTGTGTTTAATGAAGAAAGCTTACTATAGAATATATAACAGAAATGCTTTTTTAAAGAAATAATTGGGTGCACACATTTAAATGCATTGTGGATTGTCAGTAATACACAAAGACAATAAATTATACATATAAACTCACATATATACATACATTTCTGAGAAGGGGTACTGGAGGCTGTGAAATGTCTTCTAGTGTAATGGGACCAAGGCATATAAACTCCTTGTTTAAGATCATAATTAACCAAAGCTGGTAGTGCCTCTTTGACAGCTGATGGTGTAGTGGGTTAAGCGCGCGACCTATATACAGAGGTTTCAGTCCTCGACATGGCTGTTTGGGGCTCGGGCCCCGGCAACATGTCTGAAAAGAGCTTATTTACATGCTCATTAATATTTTGATTTGCTTATTATTATGTTTACTCGCCATGCAGGTTGTTTTCATACTGCATCTATTTCATATTAATTAATTTCATTTTAATATTAAAATTCAGCATTTTACTGTGATATCCTTCTTGTATAAAGAGGTTTAGTTTGGTAAAATGACCAAAACAAAACAGAGGAAAAAAAGGTGGAGAAAACCAAACTGAACAGAGAAGCAGAGCCTGCAGGTGGAGGAGAAGAGAGGAGTGCTGCAAGGTAGATTTGGTCCTGGGATCACGGTGAGAACAAACAAGCATTCCCGAGCAGAGCAACGTGTTGTTCACTCTGCTTTCAGTGCCAGCCTGGAATGTAAGCAGCTCTGGTACCTGCTGCAATCAGAAGCTATAGAGGAGATAGCAGCTCTCAGAGAACGTCTCCACAGGTGGGGAGCATTATAGATTACCATTTAGGCTTAGGCTGCTGACATCATCATGTACAATACAGCAAATCCAAATTGGAAAATCTGTTTGTGAGGTGAAATACACCTATGCTGCTTCCAGGTATTAACTAGGAGCTCAACAGACAGGTGCCACAACTCAAGTGGTTTCAATATATGATCATCAGTAAAACCTTTATAAAAACTGGACTTTGTGTGGTGTGCTGTTCTGGAACATAGAGGTGTGCATAAATCCAATACCAAGGTGGAAAGACATCAGCACTGACCATATAAAGAGGTAATTATTGTTGTTCATCAATCTGTGAGGGGTTATAAGGCCATTTTTAAACAAATTAAAGTCCAACATTCTACAGTCAGGCAGTTCGTTACCAAATGGTAAACAGTTAAGACGGCTGCCAAACTTCTCAGACACGGACATCCAAGCAAATTCACCAGAATGTTAGGTCTTTAAATGCTCAGAGAAACAGCACAAACCAAAAAGCTACATTTCAGACACATTAGGTTTCAATTAACAGGTTTAATGATTAAGCAAAAAAAAGCAAAAAAAGACTAAAGGATTGCGTGTTTGGAAAGGTTGTTAGACAAAAGCCTGTTCTCTATAAAGATAACAGGATCAACATTAAGGTTTGCAAGGTTGCATCTGAATTAGCCATAAGACCTCTGAAAAATGTCATTTAGACAGATGAGATAAATAATCATAAGCATCATGTTAGCAGTAAACTGAAGAAAGCTTTTAAACACAAATAATCATTGTCAAATACTGTGGTGAAGGGGCTTGCAGTCACAGGAATTGTAGTTATTAAGTCAAACATGAACACTTCCTTGTACTGCAGTATTCTATAGGGTCAAATGTGAGGCCATCAGTCATAAAGCTATATAGCCAAATTTGCTACAGAGAAGACGGGACCTGAATTCCCCCACAATGATGTGAAAGACTGATAAGGTTATAGAGAAAACAACTACTTCATGTTATTTAAGCACAGTGACGGGGAGGGGGTTAAGTTATCAAGCTCCCTGAGAGACAATGTAAACATCAATGAGTATTCTGAAGCAGTAATTGCCTACACTGCCAAGTGTACAGAGGATCTGACTATAGCCAAGACCTTTAGTGCATGTAGTGCCTATAGATTTTGTTGATCGGCCTCTACTAAAGGCTCGTGTTGCAGGGACAAGGGACAAAGGTGCTCTTAGCTCTCAAAAGTGAGCACTTCTAAAAGATCAATATATTAAAATAAACCTATGTGGTAAAAATACAGGGGCATCTGTATGACAATGGGAAAACCAGAAATATGTTGCAGGGAATGCAAGCTACAAAAAACATCGTTTTTTCAGGTAGATTTCTTGCATGTTTAGGCCTTTATGCTCAACAATGAAGAAAAGACCTGGGTCCTTATGTAAAAGCCTTCTGTGGGTTTCAAACTGAAACAAAGTATACACTTAAATTGAGAAAAATGGAGGCACAGTGGTGGCGCATTTGTAAAATGTGCGACTCATTTTAAGAGGCTTCAGTCCTCAATGCAACCGTCATGGGTTTGATTCCCAGCCCAGGTGATCAATGCTGCATGTCTTCCACCCCTTTCCTGCCAGCTTACCGTAAAAAAAAAAAAGAAAAACAAGGTCCACTAGTGAAACATCAAACATAAGGAAAAAGAATTATTGAGAAAAATGAGTATGCAAATTCAGGGCTTCTTGGTAATATGTCTTATACTGTTAAAAAGTCTGTTTAAATAGACCTTAAATAATGCCACATGTATAAGGAAAATGCATGTGTGTGTTGGGCAGCAGAACTAAGAATGTGTAAACACTCATGCAACCTTGAAAAAAAATTGTCTTTTGTCTTAATCACTCTAAAGAGGATCCAATATCAACTGTCCTGGACAAAGTACTTGCTTATCTTGACAAAAACCACACCTAGGACAAAATCCTTTACAGTAATTTGAGATCAGAAGCTAATACCAACATACTACAGAAACTAATGGACAAACTTCCCATAACTTAGTATGACTACCACAGATTCTGAAATTCCTGACAGTCAGTGTGCAATGGAAATAAAATGTCCCAACTCTATCACATTGAACGCTGAGTCCCATTTAATGTTGTGTATTCAGTCCACTGATGTTAAAGCTGTTAACAAACAGCTATGCATCCGCACATGCAGAAACCCCAATTATTAAAGTAGTAGTTGGACATATTCATGGAAATGATTAATTCATGAATAAGGAGGAAGTCAACTACAGGGCTGGTGCATCGTTCTATAAGACAATCATGGGGCTTACCTATTGTAGTTTTTCCAAACCATGTCGGTTTGGCTTCCTTTTTTGTTTTATAAAGGATTGCATTGAATTGTTTGTGTTTGTGTCTGTTTGTGTTAGGTTTAAATAATTTTCGAGTCCAGCAAGAACTCGTTCATATATATACAGTATATTATGTCAGTTCAGTTCGCTAGACCATCATATGCCCTGATACATAAAACCAAGGCATGGAAGAGACAGTATATCTTTTTTACCATGACTGTAGTTTACTACTGAACTACCATTTTAACTAAGTTGTTTGTATTATTTAATTCATAGTCTGATTCTATGTCCAGCCAACACACATTTAGCAACTGTTATGACTACTAATCTGGTGTGAAGATCAAACATTTTTTTTAAGTTGATCTCTGAGTTAAAAAAAAAAGTTATTTAATACAGTGTTTTTTGTGAGGCTGATTCAGATATTTGCCATTTACAGTTTTTTTTTTTTCTGCTTTTCATTGGTAAATAGCTATGTCATAAATATAAGTGACTTTTCAGAAAATTAATAATGAACCCCAAGAAAGGCATTTCAGTTATTCAGAAGGAACTAATGTTAATATCTGCTAGGAACAAAAAGTTCACCAGCTCGAAAAATACTGTCCTAAACACCTGTCTTCCTCATCTCTCCATTTGTCTCTCCATCCCTTGTAAATGCCATTTTAATTGAAATCTGTCAGAAGCTGACTGTGTCTCTCTCTCACTGGTCTGTTTAAACCACAGAGCTATAGGTGCTAAGCCATGAATTTCAATTAGAGCTTTTCTTTAGCTGAGTGCATTGAACTTCTTTAAATAAGGACTGTGCCTTTCTAATAACCCTCCTCAATCTCTTTGTCAAATAGGCAGTCCGTGAACACACATATACACACACACACACACACACACACACAAACACACACGTCTCTTTAACTCATTCTTTTGCTTTCTTCCACTTCCTGCATCTGGCTCTAACCTAACACACATCAAATTGACAAGACCAGAGATTTAAACTTCAGCATTGGCTAGACCATCTTATGTGTTAAGTGTATGTGGAGGAAGAACAGCTCAAAGGTGATTGCAAAAAAAAAAAAAAACCCTCTTGACTTTAAGCATCTTTTACCACTGGATTTAAGACCTTTGATACCAGTAATATGAGAAATCCTAGGATGCCATGTTTGTTTGCTAAACCCCTTGGTGACGTTTGCCAAGGGTTAAGGTTTTACACTTGAGGCTGCAAAATAACAAAACCGATGGACTGTGCAATGTTTGTGAGCAAATCATGCAAGCCTTTTCCTACTATCTCCTGGGAGTGAGACCAAGTTCCAGCTAAACACCAGATGGTGTCTGTGCCCTTCTATCACACATCAGCATAAACTACAGAGGAACTCTGGTCTATGAAAATGTCACAGTTAAAAAGAATAGCAAAAAGAAATGTATGTCTTTAGCTCTTATATAGATAATATATCTACCACTACGACATTTCTTAGTGTATCTGTTCATTAATAAGAGTTTGCTTTCAAAGTTTAAATTGCAAAATGTGAGTCTGGGCAAATTAATGCTCTGGCTTTAGGCAAACAATGCAGACTGGATAGTCTGTCAACCTGCATGGCTGTGAGTCATTTTACCACATTGGTAAAATGTTGTATTTATTTGTGAAAAAATGCCTTTATCAGCAGGGCAATTTAAAATATAGATATTACTAGTTCTTGTTGTAAGTCTACAAGACATGGTCCACTTAAGTTAGTATTCCCTGATATGTAATTGATATGTTCATTGACTGGTTGGAACATGGACAGACTGGTATATTGGGAGGTTTGCTTTTTGACTATCTATCAGTCTATCTGTCTCCAGCTCCATCCTACCCTAGAATTACTCAATAACAAGACACCAAGACAACTACACCCCTCAGCTCGAGGCAAAGACTGACCCACCAATCTGAAGGGAGCAATACACCCATCTTCAGTTGACAACCATGGCTGAGTTTCTTTCCACAAGCTAAACACATAGCTGTGAACAATTACATTTCATGTTGAAGATCAAGACTTTGAGGCTCCAACAGAATGACATCATTGGACAAAGTAAGGATGAGACTCTGAGGCGTCCAAGCCAGACACCTCTCTATGACTAAACTTCAAGATCCTATCCATTTACACCACAAACAAGATTTGGGACATAAGGCAGATTCCAACCCGCATTAAAAACATGCTTGAACCTATGCTGAGAATTAGGATGGCATTCTTGCCTAAAACAAGGTCTGGACAGCCCTTAAAAGCATCCCAGTCCTCCAAGGGCACACCACCTCACAGCAGAGACCCAACAAAGCCAGGGGGCCCAGGCCCCGCCAAGCACCCAGAGTGGGCTGGCATACACTCAAGCACCCAGCCTCGGACACTGAAAACCACCAACACACCAGTAGGCAGAGACAGCACCCACCGGCAGAGAGTGTGATGGGTGGTAATAGGCCAACCAGAGCCACCCCAGTACGAAATAGCCCAAACCCTCAATTGAATTTCAATCTCAACCCCATGAACATCCCACCCCCCCATGAACTCCGACATGATTTTTCCAACAGGTCCACCCCCAGCTAGGACAGGATGCCGAGCACATGCCCCCCAAATACAAATGCCACGCATCCTCTCCCCCACAGAAGCACTCCCCCACCCCCGAAAAGCTGATGAAGACACATCCACACAAGCAACCCTGCCACATCCCAACCCCCTCCACACAGCGCACTAAGACAGCAAGGCAACGGCTCTATGCCATGCCACCCAAGCTACCACATGCAAGCACAACAGAGAACACCAAGCCTCATACCAACTAGGGCTGGGCGATAAATCGATTTTATCGATTAATTCGAATTAGGAATTAATGAAGATTTAATTTTTGGGAAATCGGAATTTTTTTCTGTCGCGCCAGTGAACTCCTCGGGCCTCTGTAGTTGAGTGACCTGTCTCACAGAAACGCCGAAAATGGCATCTAGCAAGGAAGACCTTGTTCCCAAAAAAGGCATGACTTCATCAATTATATGGAACTGGCTCAGTTTCGCGACCATGGACTTGGAGCAACACATAGCACGTTGTAAAATCTGTCTAAAGCCTGTTGCTACTAAAGGTGGAAGCACTATGAATTTATTTCAACACTTGAAACAGAAGCACTCAGTGGAATGGGAGAAATGCTGCTCTCTACAAAAAGCTAAGGACAGTAACAGACCAGAAATCCCTGCCAAGAGACAACCCACCTTAGGGGAATCATTTTCATACAGTGTTCCCTACGAAAAGACTGGGGCCCGATGGAAAGCGATCACGGATGCTGTCGCGTTGTTTATTGCCAAAGATACTGTGCCTATTTATACAGTGGAAACGTCTGGCTTCATTCACCTGCTGAAAACTTTAGACGCAAGGTATGTACTACCTAGCCGGAAATATTTTGCTGAAGTTGCCTTGCCCCACTTGTACAACTGCACACGTGAAAGGATTGCAACAGAGCTGGCGGCTGTAAGTTTTTACTCTGCCACAACAGACTTGTGGTCCAGTCGGACAATGGAGCCATATATGAGTTTGACTGCGCATTTTGTCGATGATGACTGGGCTCTACGAAGTGTCTGCCTGCAAACAGCTTACTTTCCCGATGACCACAAAAGTCAGGTCATTGCCGAGGGGTTAAAAGACGCTCTGAACTCCTGGAACCTTTCAGAAGTCCGACTCATCTGTATGACAACAGACAGCGGCACCAACATTATTAAAGCTCTGAAAGACATCAGGTGGCCAAACCTCCAGTGCTTTGGACATAAACTACATAATGCCATACGTAAGAATCAAATCTATATATATTTAGTAAATCTTATTTTGTATTTTATATACATGTCATACATAGCGTCTTTTTTGTCATTTGACATGCATTCATGGCCATTTTCCCACAGAAAATACACAGCACACTTAATGCATAAGCAATTAATGTATTTTAATCAAATAATACATATTTATACAAAATGTATGTATATATGTATGTACATGTACTATGTGAGTATGTGTGTGTGTGTGTCTGTGCCCCTACATCTGTAAAATAATATCAGAGAAAAAAGTAAAAATTGACCAGTAAGTTAATTGTAGCTTATTATAACAGTAAACCTGAAGCATTTGTGTTTACATTATTATACAGAGAATGATGTGAAGGACCCACGGATTGAACGTGCCATAGGGGTTTGTAAAAGGGCTACCGCTGCCTTTTCTTACAGTTGGAAAGAACGAAGAGAACTGAGTGAAGTACAGGCTGAGCTTGGTCTTCCCCTGCATCAACTAATAACAGTCCCCAACTAGATGGGGTTCGCGTCAAAAAATGATACAGAGATTTCTGGAACAGGAAAAAGCGATAGTTTGTGTCTTGGGTTCAGACAAGAAAAGCCGGCATCTTGTGCCTACTTGGCAAGACATTGATGTTTTGGAATCTGTAAATAAGGCTGTTCGACCACTCCAAGACTTTACTGATGCCCTGTCTGGTGAGGCATATGTCAGTGTTTCCTACATTAAACCGGTTCTCCATTTGTTTAAAACCAGTCTCCTACAACCAGCAGAGGAAGACACTGAGCTCACTAAAACAATAAAAAAAAAACATACAGCAGTACCTTAATGATAAATACAGCAACAATGTGCATGATGAACTCTTAGACATGGCCTCACTAATGGATCCCAAGTTCCGGACAACCTACATCGACCCAGGCAGGGTGGAACACATCAAAAAAAGGGCAGTCACTGAACTGATGTCTTTACCTGCTGAAGCAAGTGCATCACACCAGCTAAGTGGTGCAGCTGTGCATATGTGCAAAGAAGAACAGGCTCCGCCCATTAAGAAAATGACTTCTTCAAAAAAAATGTGACAGTGCCATGTCCCCATGAATCAGAGACTGTGAAAATAGAAACTGAGCTGGCAACCTACCTGTTGACCCCTGAGGTCGACCCAGACACCGATCCACTTCAGTGGTGGAAGCGCCACGAACCAAACATTCCAAGGCTCAGTAAACTGGCCAAGAAATATCTTTCTGTCCCTGCTACTAGTGCCCCATCAGAGAGGGTTTTTAGTGTGGGAGGGGGCATTGTTACATGCTACAGGGCATGCCTGAAGCCAGATGCACTAGACAGGCTTGTTTTTCTTGCCAAAAATGTGTAGAAAAAACCTCAAAAGACAGCAAGTATGTCATATTGATTTTGCTGACTATGCAATGAATATATGTTTGAAAAGTAACTCTTTCATTTTGTTTACATACAGTCATGGAAAAAAATATTACTTCACCCTTGATTTCTTGTTCATTGTTTTCTTCAAGTAATATACATTTAGAAAAAGAAATCAAGGATGGTGTAATAATCTTTTCCATGATTGTATCAGGGATTTATTGAAATACCGTTTTGTGTACATAAGCTATATTTTCTTAAAACTTTTGTGAAATCTATTGCAATTTTATTTTGCACTGTATTAGTCCCAAAAGGGACTAATATGTTTTGATAATGGCATACGGTGTTGACTTTCTGTTTAAGAAAATATACTGTCAAAATATTCTAAAGGGGAAACATTTTTTACTTTTATATATTCTTTTATTTTTAAGCTAGTTGTTGAAGTTAAACAAGTGAAGTTAGGCTTGTTTTGAGATGTATACTCAAAACTGAGAAACTAGCTAATGTGTAATATCACTGGTATTTTTTGTTGTATTTTCAGTGTTAACGATGGCAGGGCCTTCCATCTTGGTAAATGGCCTGCATCTTGTTCTACAAACATGTTTAACGGCTTGTATTTAGTTGAGATTTGAAGTCAGGTCAACTTCCAGATGGATGATTGAAATAAAAGCAAGTTTCTGAAAATAATTTCTGAAATTTGTTTTCATGAAATGAAAGAGGAAACTAAATCGATTAATCGGATTTGGTATAAATATATTGGAGATTTTATTTTTAAGCCATATCACCCAGCCCTAATACCAACACTGGACCACTGACCCCACACCAACAAGAGATGAACTCACCTGCCGGGCAGTCCCACAAGACAGTGCACACGTAGGGTCGACAACAATAACCGCCACTGCAATGTCACCCTAGGGTGAGCAACCAAATCCAAGGGCTTGTGGTTACAGATTTATTTCTAAAGTGCTGAATGTTCCAGTGAACACCACCGAGTGAAGTGAAACCAACATAATTTCAACCGTAAACCAGGAACAAACAGGTGCTCTTCTTAAGGGTTTGACAGAGAACTTACAAGAGTACTCAAAGGGGTTAGGAAATAGCCAAAGATCACTCAGAGAAAGATTAAAGGCCTTCCTTAATACCTTGTGTATTTTTGACCAAAGAATAACATTTTGTCACTATTCAAAAAGTTAATGCATTGGTTAAGACAAATAACCAAACTTATGACAAGAAAATGGAAGTAGTTGAAAACTTGCCTAAGGTCACAACCAGGGGGCAGTATAATGGGAGAAAGAGAGCTCGTCTGAGACAACTATATAGTGTTCTGTGAAAAAGGAAGCAATGAGTCAAACTACTCTCAGGACACTGCTATAAAATATCAAGGATTTGCATGGCAGAGACCAAGTCAATGTGTCAGTGTGATTTGACGAAGAATTAAAGTTGAATCCTCGATACTACACTTATTCAACGTACAAAAATAAATAATAAAGTTTGCGTGTGTGTGTGTGTGTGTGTGTGTGTGTGTGTGTGTGTAATAACAACTGGACATGTGAGTTACAAGCCAACATAGAAAGATGTTATTTAGCAATAACTAAAAATGCAGCTGCAGAAAACACAAAATACAACAGCCATAAGCTAAATGTAGGTGAGGTGCCCACATAGGTGAACAATTTTATTTGTTTGAACAAAATATCCATAACTACTGTATTTTCACTTGCAGGCAAAAAGAACACTTAATGACTGTTGTCTTTAGTTTGGGAATGATTGACTTATCAGAAATTGTTCTAACAAATAAGAGCAATAGCACAAGCAAGCCGAACACTCAGTGTAGACTCACGAAAAATATGTCATGCACAGACCTAGGCCACTTGGCTTCCACATTGCTGATTATATGGGCTGCATCACATATGATCCTCACAGTACAAAATCCCAATTAGCTGCTATATAATTCTGTGAAATTGTTCTTTAATTACTTGCCTACAGTTTTTTAGAATGCAATGCTACTTATAAATGTCCAAGCGGCTTCTGTTTAAAATAAAATGTAACTAAACCTAAGCTATTTGTGTCTGATGATAATAAAATAAAACACGACTTCAGCAGAACCTCCATCAGGGGTCGAACCCCAGTCTCCCGTGTGACAATTAGGACACAAACTATAATGCTAACGAGGACAATCTGACTCCACTAAATGTTTGTGATTGATATCATGCGCATGTCTGTTATACCGTAACACTGTAAGTGCAACGATGAGTCCTGACAGCCCGACGTATGCATCCCCTATGTTATTGAAACAAAACAAGAACTGAGAATATTATTGAGATAAATTACTGACTGTTGTGAAAAATGGTAACGCTCAAAAATATATTCATCCATACACTGATAATGTCATAGTCTGCCTGTGTTTGGGGCTTTGAGTTTGTGTACTGTTTACTTTATATTCACTGCCATGTTCTGCACTTGCTTTAATTCTGTTTGTGAGATTTATTCTGTTGTTTAGGTGTTTCGTACTTCCCTGGTTAGATGTTTTTAATTTGTATTTTCTTTATGATCTGTCTTCTCCCTGTTCATGTTATGTCTCATTGTTTATTTATTTCTGTTCACTTAGATGTTTTCTGTTACCTCCCTGCACTCCCATCTCAACCATTTTGATTAGTCAACATGGATGACTAATCAAAATGGATGAGATGTTGATTAATCAACATCTCATCCATGTTGATTAGTCACTCGCCCTCAGTTACCTTCTCCACCAGCTGTTCCAGTTTCTCTCTCTGATTTGCCCCCTCTAGTT